>NW_016817334.1:0-42236 GCF_001698545.2 Rhinopithecus bieti | reverse complement strand
TTTTTTTTTTTTTTTTTTTTTTTTTTTTTTTTTTTTACGGAAACCCTAATCTTTTAATGGTTGATACCTCAAGAGTTTTGAAAACAAAGCTGTTATACTTGTTTTCATAATATTTAAAATATTCAGAAGTAAACTAAATTATCATGATTGCCTCTAACTTTTTTAAAGACTCAGTGGTTCCAACCAGTCAACCTGACCTGCGGTCTACGCAGGAGGAGGAGGTGTTCTTAAAGAGAAGTGTCCTTGTTACAAACCCTGCAAAGGGTCTGGGCTCTGTCGGAGTGGTGTCTCTTTCCCTCTTCCACCAGCTGGAGAACGCTGAGTATTCTCTAGAAGGAAGATCTGGGCTGGAGAACCCAGCCCGGCAGTTCGCTCAGAAGCTGTAATAGTGCTCTTGCTTTCCTGAAATCAATCAGAAGCCGTTTCTTGAGGCCGTCAGTTTTTGTTTGGAGAGTGTGTTTCTGGTGGAGGAGTTGTGAGAACCCCGGCATTATTGCTGCAACGGGAACTAGTCTGGGTGTTTAATTCAAACTATGGGGCTTTCATCCAAGAAAAAAAAAAAAAGGAAAAAGAAAAGAGAGGAGAGGATTTTGCTCTCATCTGAGCAGGGGGGAAAGGGGAGTGGAAGGAGTTTCGAAAAAGTCCATGATTAGGTAACAACGAATTTTACGTCAAGTAAGAAATCGCGAACAAGACCACGGATTTAAAGGGGGGCGAGGGGCGGATTAGATTTACAAGGAGTTACAGGGAACTCAATATTAACTGTGCGGTGTCTGAAGTCTTCCCGGCCGCAGCCCAGCGGAACAAGCGATACCCTCCCGGGACTACTGGCAGCCGGGGACCCGGGATCTCTCCCTGTTGGGTCTTTGGGCTCCCTGAGCCCCAGCTCGTCCCAGAAGAAAGTCCCAGCGGCCTCCTTTGCCTGCAGCCTTGGCGGAAGCTTGAATCTCAGCTCTAGAAACCGGAGAAACTAAAGTGCCTGTGCCGGCTGAGGGGAGGGGAGAGGAGGCTGGGAGGGATTTTGGAAGGGGGTGGGGGGAGGAGAGAGAAAGGTGAACCGTATTAAAAAGTGGTTTGTTTCATGAAACGCCGCATATATAAATCTGGTGTTGGAGAGGCCTGCCAGAGGGTTTCCATCCTGGAACCCATCCTCAGGGTGATGTTCGCACCTTGGCCTCGGGCACAGACCCTCCCACGATATCCCAAGGGTTCCCGCGCCTAGCTGGTGTCCACTATGACCCCTCTGCCTGCAGCAGGCGGAATCAGACCCGACGTGGGCGATTTCAGAAGTGCCCAGGGAGAGAAAAGCTAGAGGCTCTGCGGACTTCTGCGGGCGGCTGACAACGCGAGGGCGAGGGGTTAGAACAACTCGGCCAAAGCGATCTGAACTTTCTCCTCTTGGGTCAGCCGGCGCTGGGTCGACCTGGTGGGCGCGGGGCTGTGTTTACAGACACTTGCCTTTGTTTATAACACGGGGAGGAGGTGTGGGGGAGGCGCGCCCTGATTTTCTGTTGTTCTCCCAATCTTCCTGAGTTTGATCCAGTGGTTCCCTCCCTCTCCTGGTTCCAGTTGTCTTCTGCGTCTTTATTTTAATCCGCTCAGGAGAAAGCCATCAGGTCCTAGACTTGGAAGAAAGGAGCCTACCAAAGTGTTGGAGTAAACAGTGGTGGAGGAGGTGAGGTTTTAAAAACAGGAACCGGAGAGGAGTTGTCTTCACCACGCACGTACCCTTCTGTGCGCCTTGCGTAGCTGGTCTCCGCCATCTGGGCCTTAAGGCACTTTTGCAGGTTTAACACTTTCTCTGGCTTATTAAACAACAACAGAGGGAAACGAAAAGACCCCGGCTCACCATTGCTACAGAGAAACTTGCTAATACACATGCTTTTTAAACCTGCGCTCCTCTTTGGCCCCGGCCAAGCGCAGCCTGCCTCCTCTTCCTCAGGGCCAGCAGCACCAGGCCTGTTCACCCCACCCGCCCTGCCATTTCAACTCGCCAGAAACCCTAACCAGCCAGATACCCAGCAGACCCGACACCTCAGACGGCAGAATGCCCAGCTGCCTGAACCTGCAGGCGGCTGAACCCCCTAACCAGACGCACACCCCAACTGACCAGACTCTTCAACCGGCAGGACACCCCAGATTATCTGTTACCCCAGACGCTCTCAGCCACCCAACATCACCGCCCCACGTTGTCAAGTCCCAGGAAGTGAAAGGAGTACTGGGCAGGCGCTTCTTCTGAGTTTCCATGCTTTTCTCCTCCAACACTTATTTCTCTTTTAACTTCTTCTTTGTTTAAAAAAAATTTCCAAGCCTCTACTTGCGAGACCGGCTAAAAGGCCTCTGTTTTAATTGCTCGGATAATGTGGTTGCTGCCATTTTGTTAAGAGCAATCACTCCTGCAGGGAAATCACAAGCGTTCTAGACAGGCCGGAGCCGACAAAAATGTAGGATTTGACGTTAAAAGCTAAATGGGAAGCTGCGGCGGCGGAAGGTAAATTGATGGTAGATCTGGCTGTCAGGGCTCTGCCCCAGACCGCTGCGCAGGCCAAGCGCCTGATAACCCTGAAGCACCGGAGGGGCAAAGGCTTGGCCAGTTGTAGACTGTGTGTGTGTGTGTGTGTGTGTGTAGACCCATTCTCAGCTTGGGAAGCAGTTTGAAAAACTGCAGAGTGGGGGCCCTCCTCCCAATTGCCTGGGCACCGACAACAACTTAAAGGGCTTTTCGAGGCCGAGACAGCAAGCTCCAGCTTTCGGGATAGGTTAGCCAGTAGGCCCAGGCATTTAGGAAAGGTGGACCTCTGGGTCTGGGCTGCCTCCTTAGGTGTAGGAGCACCAGGTTGCTTGATTGTGATGAGGTGAATGTAGCAGCCGTGCTAGAGAGCGCAGCCTGAGGGCCTCTTAGAAAGCACTTATGTGTGTGTGTGTCAGGAGTGGAGGGTGGCTCAATTCCTTCCACCAGACTGCTAGCCGCTGCCCCAGCTTGGCGTGAATTGCAGAGCTAGTCTCCCACTCGGATTGGTGAAGTAGCAGGAGAATGAGAGAGGTGGGCGCACCTGGAATTCGCAGGAAGGGTTGAGGAAGGTGAAGATGAGCTCAAATGCAAAGCGGCAGGGAGTACGAGACTTGGGAGTTCCTTCCCAGACTATAGATTTGCAGAGAGAACCCGGGCCAGTTGCAAGGGACACAAGCAGGGCAAAGCGTGCCAGGAAAACTGGGACTGAATATACACTGCGGGCCTACAAAGCGCAAGAAACCGCTCAGTTAGCCCTGAAGTTTTAATCAAATGTTGCGCGGATTTTGTTTTCCACAGCCGCCTTCAGCTCTCCCTGCCTGTGAATCCCACCCAGGCTCCTCGATTTGGAAAAGGAGCTGGCTAGTGGGTGCCAAGCAGAGATGGTCTTGAGGGAGGCTTGTGGCATGGGCCCCGCAGAGGGCCGAATCTGGACCCTTGTGACCTGAGGGTACCCATTCCCTCCATTGGACCCAGCTCACAAGAGTCCAGATCTCCACGTAAGGAGGGGGCGCTAAGGAGTCTCCCGGACGCACAGGACTCCTGGCCTCCAAGAACCTGCGGATCTCTTGGAGAGAAAAACCCAGGAGTCACCCTCAGACTGGGGCCCAGGACCCTGGTTGGAGGCTCCAACAGCCCCCTCCCTGAGGAAGCTCCGCAGTGCAATGAATTGCTATTGGGATTAAGTCTACCGGGAATGGGGGTTGGGGGAGACCGACTACGTGTTTTTTAAATGTTTAGAAAGAAGGGGGAGGGGAGAACTCCGGGAGAGGAAACCAATCCCACGTTTCCGGGGGCAGGACAGTTCTGAGCGCGCCTCCTTACCACCCAGCCGCTGCGCAACGCGTGCTTCCCGCACAGCAACTGTCTGCCCAACTCCAATCACCCTGGAACCGCTAAGCGGCTTCAGTCTGAGGGCTAATGGAGGTTAAAGAGCACCAGGTATCTGACTTACGTGCACCGAACTTACAGATCTCTCGCCCCGTTTTCCCTGCTCTACCCTGCCGAAGCCAGTTCCCATCGTGAAGTGCACCCTCACCTCTTCCCCCAAGAGACCCCCCTGCACACACATTCCCTTCAAATTCTCCCGGTATTTGGGCCGCTTTGATGATCAGATGGTAGAGCCCTGATTACAAATTTATTCCCGGCCTCTCTGTCGGTCTTTATCTCCGCTATTGGGGACATCTGGGAGTGATTAGTGCCGCGCCCGCGCCCGGCCGCTCTCGCCTATCTGGCCGCGGCGGGGCCGGAGCCTCGCTGACGTCAGGGCAGACGGCTCGGAGCCATCCCAGCCGAGCTGGGTGTAATCGGCGGCCGCGCGGCCAAGTCCTCCCCGGGCCAGGCCGGCAGCTGGAACGCGCCGCCCGCCTGCGTATAGGGACTTTATAAATATGTATTTTTAGCCCAGAAGACTTTGTGTTTTCCTTGTTTGGGGTAAGGAGGGGCCAGTTAACGTCTCTGCTGCCCCCTCCTCACTCTAAATTTTCCAACTCGCTACGGCTGGAGCACTCCGCCTGGAAAGCCTTCCACAGGCGGTCGCTTCTTTGCTATGTCCCTGCGCAGGCGAAGCTTCCCTGCGGCAGCAACTGCGTCCCGAGCGGTGCCAGTGCAAGTCCTGGATGGGATTGGGGTTGCTCTTAGGGGTAAGGCTCTTATGCCACCTTTTAGGGTTGCCCTCCTCTCACTGGCAACTGCTCCACCCTACAGCCCTCGGGCCAGAATTGTGGGAGTTTCTGTCTAGAGGGATGGCCTGGCAGAAGCTGATTACAGAATGCGATGTCTTTTAGCAGCTGCCTTTGCACCTGTTATTAAAGCCTAAAATACCAGCTAGCCGAGGCGCTGGACCCTCTTTCGCCCCGCCCTTCCCCCAACCCCCCAGGGAGTTGTCCTTGGCGCAAACACACCTCGCAAGGGCAAGGACGGCTGGCGGCAGCTTTGTCCCCTACTACGTCCCAGTGTTCAGAGTAGAGGCTGCATATATTTGCATAATTCCTGGACGGGCTGACTGACGCCCCTGACCCTAGCGTTCTGCGGGCTGGCCTGGTCTCTCCTGAAGTAAGGGGTGCTGGGATTAATCCAACACCTGAACTTTCCACTCCCCGGACAACTAGATACAATGACAAATTCAGCCCGGTTTTCACCCTACCTTCACCAGAAATTCTGATTCAGCGGGTCAGGGGCTCGACTGGAAGCCTGCAATTTTCAAAATCTCTCCCAGAGGATGCCTAACCACTGTACCAAAGGAAGGCACACCCACCCAGCCTGCCTGTCTCCCACCCTGGACACCTTCTCCATGACCCGTGTGAAGTCCAGGATGGTGAGAATGGGGATGGGTGAAGAGAGGCCTGCATTATTTAAAGTCTTTACAGGGAGAGAATTAGCCATATTATTGGATCAGCCCTACACCTCTGACTCATTAGGCAGCACAAGGATTCAAAGCAAACCCAGAAGATGCTGTTTATTCCTGCCGGGGATACAAAGGGCAAGCGGAGTGTTCAGTCAGAAGCTAGGGTGAATGTAACTAGAGGAAAAGGAAAACAGCTCGTGATGTGAGTGGATCGACAAGAAGATCTACTTGGGGTACACAAATAGTATCACAAATAATCAGGGAATCCAACTGAGGAAAATTCCCAAAAGTCCATGTCACCTCAGTTCTTTGAGGAAAGCCTATACACCAACTCCAAAGTGTCTTCATGTAATCTAGAATCAGAAAGAAACATTTCCTCTCGTCAGGGAAATGTCCCATTGAGAGCCTGGTCCCCTCTCCTACCTACCCCTGTCTGGAGCCAAGAGGGAAGGAAACAGCTCTATAGTTTGGGGGCTAAGGATAGGGAATGAGCCTTTTAGACAATTGTGTTCTCAGTGACTGAAGGATTTTGGCCTATTTGTGCTTCTAGAAGGAGGAGAAATGGGCAATGTCTGCACAAAATACAGTTTTCTAGAGTGCTGGAAAGTGGGTTCTCTATGATCTGTCTGAATGGCGGAGCTGACTGAGACACAGTTTTCTAAATCACTCAGGTCGCTCAAAAGCAAACAGCAAAAAACAAGCAAACAAAAAACTCCACATCACTTGTGCCCTATAATACTTTCTTGCTCAGAGTATAAACAAACTTTCACTTGAATTAAGTGGAATAAATCCACATGGAACACAGGCTCAGAGAGTCCCAGTTTGGATTTTCAAGCAAAGAAGACAGACTTGCAGGTAGCTAAACTGTTCGTGCAAAAGATCAGAGGGTACTCACCAGGCCACTTCTGCAACTAACACCCTAGTTGTTTTCTCAAATAGTATTTTTAATGCATGACCAATCATGAGCAACCAGATCTAACCAACCTGATGCTTGCTTCTCCATGGCTAGATGGAGTGTTTGAAAATATCGTTCCTTAATGTATCACCACATCTTTTTTCAGTTCATTGGTGACCCGGAACTAAAGAATAAGGGAGACTCTTCTGTAAAGGCAGGTTGTTTGAAACTTGTTTTTTCCCCACCTGCCAAGATCCTTTACAACAAACAGTGTACCGACTCAGGGTCAGTGAGAATGTCCAACTTTCATTGCCTAGAGAAGAGGCCAAAAAAGATATGATCCTTAGATGGCAGTAAATCCATCCTTTGTAAAAAGATGGAAGCCAATGGCCACTGAGGCCAGTGCAGGATTGCCTTCAGTTTAAAGTGGGTTGTTAATGTCGTTGCCTGGAGCTGACATTTTTGTCTTTAGGATAAGGCAGAAAAGCAGGAAAAGAAGACTGCTACTTTTGAAGAAAACGTGAAAACGCAACCTCAGTTGGTAACTAGTACTGGGCGAAGAAGGCAAGCCGGTGCGGTTTTAATGCAAGAAAGTAACGGCCAGGCCTCTTGACCTTCGCTTTGCAAATCTGGTTTTCATATTCTTGCTCAGTAATCACCCAAAGCCATAACTGTCTCTGAAATTATTCATTAAAGTCATTTTCAAGGATTCTCACAGGATGACTCTTTTACGTTTATGATCTTGTGAGAGCAATGACATCAGCCTCTGTTTTCCGCTTTTAATTAATATGCCTCGAAGAGGCGAGGGGCCGTGGCTGTGTGCGTGGGGAGGGGGCGGGCCGGGATGGAATCCGCCGGCCCTGGTGCTCCTGGCGCGGTCAGCTGAGCTCAGGCGCGCAGACATCCTTTGATTAAGGAGGGTATTTCGGGGAGTGCAGGCTGTGCAGAAGATCACGGCTGTGCCCTGTGGTGCTGTCAGCAGTGACAGATCCCAGATGGGGCCGCTACTGTATGGCAGATTGAGTTTCTCAGCAGAAAACTCACCCTCCCTCCTAAACGTCTTCAAAAACCTTCTCCAGATACTCCAGGTCTCTTCGTGTGAAACTGAAAAAGTTCAACCTCAAAGTTGGTTTTGAGTGCGTGTGTGTATGTTACGTTTTTTTTTTTTCTTCTTCCTTCATTTTTTCTCTGCACTTCTTCCTCCTCTGAGCATCTTCGGCCCGCAGGGCTACCTGGCTGCTAATAGCGTAGACGTGGCGGGCCTGGGGGTTCCTGTTCGCCTAGCTCACAGCGCCAAGCCGACGACACAGCACCGAAGGGCCCCGAAGGCAACCCGGTGGGTAGGGGCGCGGCGGAAGGGAAGTGGGGGGCAACTCTAACGTATCTCGGGAAGCCGGGGTTGGGCCGCACGGACCAAACACTCCAGTGCAGAGAAGGGGAGATGCTGGCGGGAAGCGGGGAGCAGGGGGCCGGGGCAGGGGGCTGCGCGGACACAAAGGCGGAAGCAGAGAATACTTTGGCCAGGCTCCTGAACCTGCTCCTGCCAGCCATCCGTCTTTGCTCCGCGGAGCGTCGATCCACCAGCCTGGGCATTTTCGAACGCCAAAGTGGAGACCAAAAAGAGGGCTCAGGGGCTAACTGCTAGGATTGGGAAACGGTGAAGACGGGTCCCAGATGCAGCAGGGGCTCGGCAGGGTCTGGAATGGGGAGAAGGGGGACTGCGGAATTCCATACTGCGGCCCAAGGCTGAAGGCTGGGCAGGCCTCTCGAAGGTGAGAGGGGAAGCTTGAAAAGTAGGTTTCTGCATAAGAATTCACCCACTTAGGGATTGCTAGTCTGGGTTCCGAGTTTCACATTCCAACAGTGTGTTGGAAACTGTTGCAGAATCATTTGAACTGATTTTAAACCTTTATTTTAAAAAATAAGTAACTTTACATAAAAGCCCCGGGTTCCCTGCCTACCTGTATACAACCGAGAATCCTCCCGTCCCCCTGTCCCCCACCCTAGGTATCCAAGACTGGCTCCCGGGGAGCAGCAGTGGCTGGGAGAGAGGCAGAAAGGCAGAGGAAGGTGTGCCGCACCCAGTTCGGAGCTGATTTCCAGGCCCCACCCATTCCTGCCCTAGCGTTCCTCTGAAACTGTAGAACTTGGAGCGTTCCCGCGGGCGAAAAAAATGAGAGAACAGAAGGGGAACCTAGAGACCGCGAATACTGTTTTAACTTAAAGATAGGCAATTTCTTTTTTCTTCGAGATACTAGGACAGCCTCCTCCCACAGCCCTTCTGGGTGAGGGCAGCTTGCAGAGCCTCTATTAGGCTTACAAAAGGACCTCTGGGGAGCAGATAGAGGAGCTAAAAATACCTCAGACGCTAGGCCCGAGGTCCGGGAGGAACTCATCACTCGCTCTCGCTCTGGCCCTGCCCAGGAGGGCGCTTTCGCCTTTTGCATTCCGAGGGCCGGGGCCGGCGAGGCTAGGGGCCCACACTAGTTTTGCCTTCACTTTGCGACCAGACCCTGCTCTTTTGAGGCTACGGTTACTCTTAATAAAGAAGAGCTCCAGTCCAATCTCCGGTAAAATCAGAAAATCAGACGTCACACTTTTGATGCTCTCCAATAAGCCCCCTCCACAGACTCAGTTTTTAAAAAGAAAAGAGGTGGGACAGTTAGGCCCTATTTTATACCAAAAACAATACGGTCACACAAAGATTCTTCTCAGGTTTGGGTAATGCGCTGTGTGGACATACGCAGTTACCTGCAGTCCTGGCACACCATCTGATTGTGAAAGAACCGGTGAACCCCTTATTTCAGCCCTCTCCAGAAAAAAAAAAAAAAAAAAAAAAAAAACAGCAGTTATTCCCCCTCGTGTCCCCCTTTGGTTATCGGTAAAAAACGCCAAAACTCCTTACATAAAGGCAAAACAACACCAATGAATTTCAAAATTCCCGCTCGCCCCTCCCGGAGGGCGGCTTTTCTTTTCTCTGCCCATGCTGGATGAAAGTGGTTTATTTTGATTTTTTTTCTTGTACCCACATGCCTTGTAAAAGGTTCCTGTGCACGGGCCTGGCCCCCCTCTGATGACCGCAGGGCCTTGCTTCCAGACTGCAGTCCCCGCCACTTGGTTTTTAAGTCCTCGCCTGGAGCCGAGGTGTAATTGTGACCCCGCCCGAGCCCCGAGCCTCCCGGGGGGATGGTTGGCCCGGCCTGCGTTGGGGCCGGGACCTCCCAAGTGGCGGCCTGGGCGCCGGGAGCCGCAGGGTCTTCTCCTTCCCTGCCTCCTCCCTCTCTCCCTCCCCTGCAGACTTTGCTCCTTTTCTCCTCATTTCCCCAGCTTGCTAAGCGTTACGGCGCACAGAATTTCTCTCCACTTTTTTGATTTTCTCTTGCCTTTTCCTTTCTAGCACCTTATTACCGCTCTCTCGGTCGCCTTCACGTTGAGATCCCAGGCCCAGAGAAGCAAAGTGGAACTTTGTCGAAATATGGGGGGAAGAACTGGGAACCTCTGGCCCCCTCGGCGCCGCGGTGGAGTCGGAACCCGGCGGGCCTCTGCGTAACGTCAGCGCACGGGGTAATTTACCTTCCCTGGGCGCCTGTCAATATGACTAATTTCCACAGGGGTCAAAAAGCCTTTCTCCAGCAGTCCATCTTGGAACGCTCTCTTACGCAGTAGAGGAGGTTGGTTGTTTTGTTTCCAACCCTAGAAATAAATACTCTTGGGGCGTCCCTGCCATGGCAGCCCGAGAGGAGCAGAGGAATATACACGGTGTCAATTAAAGGCAGTTTTCCTTGAACTCTGAACTATGATTGGGCGTAAACGAGAGCGACCTGCTTGCCTTTTAATACACATTACCTAACTCGTCCTTGATACCAATGGTTCCTTTAGAAACAGAAAATCAAAAAAGGAGGAAAATAATCATCGCTCCAGTTCTTCTCTGCCGCCTGCAGATGCCTATTGAAATATTTTATCTGCATTTCAGGGTGTAACTTAAATGTAGAGTATGTGCGCGTGTCTTGCTAATCTGGCCTGGACAAAAAGTAAATATATTATCCGGGTAGTGTTTTACAATAAGTTTTAAACTGCTACCAAGCTGTAAGTGTGAATCAGTGCTGTGGAGCCAATTAAACATTCTCTGTGACTCGCCAGAAGCGGCTAATTGATACTGGTAGCAAAACCTGGACTCACTTTAAGAAGTGCTCGGAAGGAAGCCTACGTGGTTAGCGGGTCAGGACGATTCTGTCTGCAAAGTCCTCTCTTGCATGGAGCAGGGAGTGGGAAGATGAAGAGCATTTTTGGCTCCCGTGGGGCACCCAGATGGGCCCCTTGGGTCTTCGAGGAGGTAAACGTCTTCAATCTGGGGAACTGGTGTCCAGTGAGAAATGAAAGTCGCTAAATAACCCATTTTTCTCCGACCCAAGTTCAGGCACTGAGGCCCCAGCTAATATACTTCTCTGAGTTAAATGTTTAACAAACTCTCTGAAAAAAATACGTCCCCACCCCACTTCTTGTGACCTTTAGGCAAGTAAATGCCTGGATTTGGAGCAATTAGGAGCCTCAGTGGAACTCACGGGAAACCTAAGAACTAAGATAACCAAGGAGAAGCCTAGGAAGCCTCACAGAGGGCTGCCTGAAGTCGTGGTCCCTGGCTGCTGCCCGCACAGGTGGGTGACACACAGCCCCACCACCTCCCCCCACAGCCTGACCTCCATACCTGCTCTGCCATTCTGGCCACATGCAAACACACACACACACACACACACACACACACACACACACACCTCTTTCCTTCTCTCATCTGTTGGTGCATTTATGACCTAATGAAAGTATATCCTTTAGGGAAAAGACTGTCTATAAAACTTGAAATATGAAGAACCCATTTGGATATTCCCACTCCAGGCCAGGCCTGAACTTGAAGTTTTTTTTAGCACAAACACCTTGACTCCTTCTGTTGCTTCTATAATCACCCTGTTATTTTTACTAAACGATGAGAATTGGTTCTAAATGACCTCTGCTCATTTCCTGTGGAAGGAGAAAAGTCTCCAACCTGAGAACATATCTTTATTTGCTGGAAGGTATTCTTTGGCGGGAAAGGAGGGGAATAATTTTACTTTCTATCCCTTGTCATCTTGGAAAAATCCTGACACTGTACGTTCCAACTTCTGCAAACAACTGGGGAAACCAAGGATGCTTTCAACTCCCTTCCATTTCCTTCCTGCCCCACCATTTCCCCCAGTTGCCACCTTTTTGGGTATTACAAACATTGACCCATTCTTTCTCATGGTCACTATGTGAAATGCCTATCAGTTTCCAACATAAATGAGTGCCCTTTGGAAATCCTACTGTTAACCACCTGCCTTTGTGGGAAAAGGCCATCTGATTTTGTGTTTTGGGGAGGGTCTGTTTATTGCCACAAATGGATAGAATAGATATTATTGCCTTGTGATTTTATATATAGCATATCTTTAAACAAGACAGTTAAGTCTCTTATTTTGCAATTTGACCTTCGCTGTAAGAGTGGCTTAAGTTGTTTATTAGCTGGGACTATAAAACAGGAAAAGCTGCAGGAGAAATAAACAAAAGAATGAGCTGAAGAGCTCTATCCTTTGGTAGAGTTGATTTGTTTATTTGCATATTTCTTGAAAAGGAAAACAGTTCTAGCTTAAAATCTTTTTGTCATCCAGCAGCCATTTAATGACCTACGGGTAGAAGGGGTAGATTGTTCAATACCCTGTTTAGTTGATCCCTTTGTTTCTGAGTTTACATCACGAAAGGAGTTTACATTACTCCCCCCTTTTTTGTTTAAAGTTTCATGAGTAGCAAGAACTTTTACACCTAGGTAAAGCCTTGGGAAGGGAGCAAAGTGCTCAGTCTGCTAAGGTGTAAGAGGGTGTACATGAAGGGGAGTGCTCTGAGAGGCAGCCATTTCTAGGGAAAGGTCTTGTCCTCTTAGTAACAACAAAAAAGTCCATTTTCAAACATCTATTAGACAATGTCAATTTTTCGTTTCAATTGTGTTCTAGCTTAGCCTTTCCACTTGGGAAAGTGGAAAGGACTCAGCCAGTCCTCCAAGTCTCTGATCCTAGAACTTAACTGGAGGAGCAAATGGCTTTAAACTGACAAGTCTCCCTATTGGGGAAGTTGAGGGAGGAGAGGAATAATGTGCATTTTGCCTCACCTAAGATTTTGTACTTCTGTGAACAAATATTATTTTCTAGTTCGGTTTTCAACTTATGACCCATTGAGCAAAACAAAGTTATTGCATGTTTTTCAATCCCATATCATCAGTAGGTAACATCCTCCTCCTCAGTATGTGGTATTTTGTGTGAATATATTTAGCATCAACTCTCTCATATATATATTCTAATCAGATTAATTTTTCATGAACAAGCAGTAATTCTCATGGTTTAAAAATACCCAAAATGTACATATGAAAAGTCTCTCCAGTTTCCTCACCCACTGTGATTCATTTCTTATGCATCCTCTCAGAGCTTCCTAATGAGTGGAAAAGCAAATAGAAATATCATCCCTATGGTTCATAGAATGATGCAGGTTGCTCCAGTTGTATCTGTTCTGCTGGTAGGGAGAGAGAAGAAGGAGGGCATCTTGGAAGCTTTGAAGAGCCTCACACCAAATAGAATTTGGGCAAGGTGTGAGATTCCACCTGAATGTAATTTCAAATATCTGGGAAAAAGAAGATGGGGCACATGTGGAATAATCAATCCCTAGGTCTCCAAATTGGATTGTCTTTTCTCTGTGGATGAGGACAAAAAATAAGAAAAAAGAGAAATAAAAGAAGTAAAAACAGTGAGATCAAATTCTGTCTAGAATTGTGGGAATATGGCTCCTCAATTTTTGTGTGTCCCCTCTCTCCAACTCAAACTGAAAAGGTCCACATTGTCTGCATCATATAAGTAACAAATACATTTTCTCCTACCATAGAGAGGTTTTTGCTATGTTCTAGTCCATAGATGGTTTCTATGGGTTATAACGGAAGGAGGTGGGGGATTAGGAAATACACATTTATCACAAAACAATTGAGACAAATTTTGCAGTATAATAACTATGTGTAGACTTGATAGACCCCAGGCATTTTGCCCTTTACAAATTCAAAAAGGCATGAAGGTAAAGACAGAGGTGACTCTTCCCTACACAGAGCAGAGGACACCTTCATTTACATCAATGTGACCCTTGGAGAGGCTGAGGGGTCTTGCTCCCCAAGTCTAATACAGACCTTGAGTGACCTTGGCTATCCTCCACCTAGGAGTTAGATATGGATAGAGAAAAGGACACATCTTGTAGGAAAAGTGCCATGTATAGGGTCCCTATAAAGTGCCAGGGATAGGGGCAGTTCTGCTCTCTGGGATGCTCTGTGACTTGTAGTACCTGGCCAGAGTTGCAGTTAAGTTGGAGTTAAGGAGCACCCCCAGCTGCTCCTTCCCTTATCCTTGTAAATGGTGTTGAAAGCATTTTCAGCTTCTAGATGGACTATAGCCATTACTTTCTCTGCATGTGCACGAGAGCCAGGGGAGAGGGTTGCTAAGTATCCATATTTTCCATGCATACCAAAAATTTTTCTTCTTCCACTTTGGGCTTCTCCCCACTCCTGCCTCATAGTAATACAAGATGAAGTAATAACAACAAAAGCTTCCTGCTGATTCTCGTTTCCTCTGAACAGATGTATTTTCCCCTGTCCCTCTTAGGGACCCACTGCTAGGTTTTAGCCTTAGTTGCTGAGGTTAAGCCATCTTCTGAAAGGGGTTAGTTTTCAGATCACCCACTATATTGGACTAATGCCCTCGCAGGACCAAAGGGCATCTGCTGGGTGAAAAGGACCCCAAACCCTCTGCCCCCTGCATCCCTGGAGTTGTTCATCAGACTGGAAGCCAAAGGCCCACATAACTCTAATTAATGTGTGCATATATTGGCCAGCCTCTTGGACGATTTTACCATTACTACTTGAATTGGCAGGGTCAGACAGTCTGATGCTTGTGTTCTGATGAGGATTTACAGTTCCAATGAATCATGTGACCATGAGTAGACGTGGATAGCACCGTGTTCAGGAGATCCGCCTCTGGTGCTTTCCACCCTGAGGGTCTCTTTCTGTTCCACAAGGAAAGTTCGTCTGGGAGGAACCAACCAAAGAGGGAGGGCACCTGAGAAGTTTAAAATGTCCTCCTCATCTGCATCTCAGCACAGAACATTACTAAGCCAAGTTTATATACATGCATTATAATATATATTACATAACATATATACACAGGAATACAGAAAAAAAATTTATCTTGAAAGTGTTGAATTTAAGACTGGAAATAGGCCTTTAGAGTTCATCTGCTTTAACCTCTTTTTCACAGATGAGAAGACTCAGATCTAAAGATTTAAAGATGCTCTTGGTACCTGGCCAGCATGTAGCACTCATTCATGAAATTGGGGGTGAGGAGGGCTCCTCTCCCCTCCTTAGGTAGTTATTTCCAGGGATCTCTTGTTTAAGAAAGATAAAGGCATAAAGAGAAAGTTGCAGCAGAAAACGTTTTGCAGAAAAAGAAAAAACAAAATACAAAACGAACAACGGTGTAGAGGGCCAGGCCAGCCGAGAAAACAGGTAGCCAGAGAAATGACATCTGAGGCTGGTTAATTGAGCAGGCCTATCTCCACCACTTCCTGAACGTCTTCACTCTACTCCAAGACTGCTATTAGAGGCTAATGTTTTCCACGGGGCGCGGTGGCTCACGCCTGTAATTCCAGCATTTTGGGAGACCGAAGTGGGCCGATCATTTGAGGTCAGGAGTTCGTGACCAGCCTGGACAACATGGTGAGCTTGGTGGCTGGCGCCTGTAGTCACAGCTACTCAGGAGGCTGAGGCAGGAGAATCGCTTGAACCCGGGAGGCGGAGGGTGCAGTGAGCCGAGATGGTGCCACTGCACTCCTGCACTCCACCCTAGGCGACAGAGCGAGACTGTTTCAAAAACAAAAAAAAAGCAGCAGCACACCACGTACTTTGTTTTGGTTATTCTTTGTCTACCCCAGCCCAGAAGAATAGATTCTTCTCTACTGGAGAGAGGGAATTGTGTTTCCAAAAGAGTAGCAGCTCTCATCAAAAGCGCTAGTGGATCTGGTGACAACGTGGACAGGCACTTTGCTCGGATCCTGGAGATTATCGACTGCGGAGACAGGATGGAGGACAGCTAGGGCTTCCGGTTGCCGGGGTGGGAACCCGGTTTTGGAGCGCTACGTCACTGGGCTGGAGAGAGGTTATATCCCGACTAGAGAGGATTCACAGGGAGTCCCACCCAGGGAGAGGGAAGTTGCTAGATCACCACGCTGGAGAGAAGACTGCAGGAGAAGAGAGACTAAGTAGCTCGAAACGGGGCTTCTGGATCTCCCTAGGGCTACCTCTGCAAGGCACCAGGTCGGATCTGCAGACAGAACTACCTGGATGTGCCTACCTATTTGTGGCGGGGTAGGCACCAAAGTGACTCTGTTTTGCATTAATTCATATATGTATGGTTTTGGCCTGGGTCTTAGTGGGGTTGAAGTTGCCCCGGTGTTGCCGGACAGAGTTGTTCTGGGAGCCTTCGGCTGTCTTTCCTTAGGCCTTAGGAACAGAACAGGACAAAAGTTAAAATCAGCCAAGCAAACCAAACCACAGCCCCCACACGCCATCCTTCCATTGCTGGGGAGCAGTGTTCTGGCTTCAGTACTCAGGTTAGAAATTTGAATAAATGGAGCCAGATCCTGGACTACACCCCGGGGACAGCGTTTTAATGTAAATGTAAAATATGCTAGTAATAATCACTTTTGGGCCCTGAAGCGCCATTAGAATCTGTTTAATTATAGGGCATGAGAGAAGCATTACCAGCTAATTAAATCAATCCTATTTGTAATTCTCCCTCTGCTGCTGCCGACTTGAAAATGTGAAATTGCTTTTTAAACGAGCCCGCATATGAATTTTTAAAACACAAGTGAACTAAAGTGAGAAGCAGGGGAAATGAGAGCGAGAAAGAGAAGGAAGGAGACGCAGGTACTGGGCCCGAGTCAAGAGGCATGTGGATGAATCTCCCCGGGCGCCTCGGCTTCCTTGCCTTCCAGACCGCGCTCACAGTTTTCTTGCAAAACAGGCGGTTTTCTCTCCTTTCAGAGGTTTCCGCTTTCTCCTGAGGAATCTCTTTCAGCTCCTGGACATCTCCCTCGAGAAGGGCCCTGGGGCAGGGAGGGGCGCAGAGCTGGCCCGGCACCCCGAGTCCCGCGTGCCCGGCTGCAGCCGCGCGGCCCGGGAACGGGTTCTGGCCGACGGAAGGGAGCGGCGCGGGGAGGAAGTGAGCTCACTCAAGAAGGAAGGAAAGAAATGAGGTTTTTGCCCGGCAGCCGCCAGGCCGAGGCGCACAGCCCGGGGGAGACGCTGTGAGCCCAGGTCCCGCCACCGCCCTCCAAGGAGGCCGGGGGCAGAGGCCGGCTTTGCGAAGCGCTGCGGCCGCCGCCACCGACTCCGTCTAGACCCCGCGCATACTATCCTTGGTGTTCCCCGGGAGGAAGAGCGCCAGGCTCCACTCGCGAGGTTCAGGCCTGCAGGACAGAGTGGGAGGCTCAGAGCGCACGAGGGCTTTATTCAGGCAGACGCCGCCTTCAGTCCCCATCCTCCTCGCGAGTGAGATTTCGCTTCTGACGCTCACGCACGCGCGCGCGCGCGCAACCCTCTCTTCTTTCTTCAGTGCCCCTCGAAAAAGCAGGCCCTCGAGCTTTGATTTTCCATTAGAGCATTGAGTTATTTGCATGAGAAAAGAGGGAGGACTACCACCAATTCTGGACTCCTCTTTAGTACTTGTGAAGTGAAATAATATGCAGTGGGGTCTGTTTCCAAACCTGGCACATCTGCACTGTCTGCCACCAGCCGTACCACCACCCGGCTGCTCCGATGCAGTCTGGTTTACGGAAATGTTCTAAAGAAGAGGGAAGCTGGCTATCTCGCCTGGGCACCCAGCCCTGCAAGCACAAACTGTGGGAGTGCAGGGACAAGCTTTCCAAGCTGACAAAGCCGCCCAACAAATGTGGCGGCATTTATCCCAAGAGCAGGCATTCCCACCTCGGCCTCCCGGGCCCGGAGTGCTTCTCCCACAGGCTCGGCCCAGGATGCGGAGTGGTAACTTGGTGGCCACAGAGTGCCTTCAAGTCTGGAATGAGGCGGCGATGTCCTTAACTTGGCCAGGGGCAGGGTGGGTAGGAGGTGAGGAAATGTAATTCTCCCCTGCACTGGGGGAGATTCGGGCGGCAGGCCTTCTCGCCTGCCTTTCGGGGGGGCCCTGCCCTCACCTGAGGAGAACTTTCATGGGCACCCACCTACCGCGGTGGCTGGGGCGAGGGCTGTGGTCTGGCTTCATCTGTGTCTGGCCTGTGGTTTGGGCGTCCTGCGACTAGAGACTGCAAAGGTCCGGAAGGTGGAAAAGTTCAAACCCCTCCATGTGTGTTGGCGGTGGTGGGGCGTGGTGGGGGGCGGTTATTGTCAAAGCATATGTGTCGGATTTGTAGGCGCTCGATCTGGAGTCAGTTGGAGAAATTTCCATCAAGCTAGCACCTTGGCATTTCACCTCCACCTCCAGCTCCTGCAGAATCGCCCATATACCTCTTGTCATCTCTTCCCAGTGGGTTGATAGGTTTCTTCATAAAATTAGCAAGTCTTGTTTTCCGCCTGACTTTCAGCAAGATGGCTATCTATTTTTTGACTTCTAGTCTTGCTCTGTGCATTTAGGCGGGAGGAGGGTGAGTTCTAGGAAGCCGTCTTGTGTCAACTTTAACAGTCAGGAAGAGGGAGCCGACAGGGCTTTTCTCGGGCTTTTCCCAGGCACTGCCAGCTTGCCCCTCCCCCTCTTCTCAGGGCGGACCGCACCCTCCACCCATCTCCCCCTCCCCCACATTCCCTCTGCAGTCCTCGGCCAGTAGCAGCGCCAACCGGAGCCGCACTCGGGGCAGCAGGGATTCTGGCCTTCCAGGCCCGCCAGCGGAGGGCCCTTGCTGCCTGCTTTGGAAACTCTCCATTTTCCCACAGTATTTCACATTCATATTACTTTTCACACCCTGTTAGGCAGTAATGGCACTGAACCTGCTAAATACTTCCATGCACCCAGCCAGCCCTCCCGCGACTGCTCCGGATGGTCTGTGATACAAAAGGGATTGCTCTCTCATCCTGCGGCGTTGTTGGCTTCTCTTCTCTTCTCTTCTCTGATCGGCCTCCAGAGCCAATGGTGGTTCTGGTGGTGGCGGCCACTGGGTGGGGGCGCTCAGGTGTGGAGGAGGTCTTAGCGCCCCCTTTCAAGCAGGTAGGGGAGATGTGGGAAGAAAGAGCTTGGGGACAGATGTGGCTTTTGGTAGTAGTGTGAAGTTAGATTGGCTATTTTTTTTTTTGAGACGGAGTCTCACTCTGTTCACCCAGGCTGGAGTGCAGTGGCCGAATCTCAGCTCCACTGCAAGCTCCACCCTCCGGTTTTACGCCATTTCACTGACATCAGACCTCACTGATACTGGGACATACAGTGTCCTCCACCTTCCGCCCAGCTAGTTTTTTTGTATATTTTAGTAGAGACGGGGTTTCACCGTGTTATCCAGTGATGGTCCTCGATCTCCTGACCTTGTGATCCGCCCGTCCTCGGCCCTGCCAAAGTGGCCTAGGATTACAGGCTTGAGCCACGGCGCCCGGCCTAGATTGGCTATTTTTAAAAGAACAGGGCCAGGCCTGGCGGCTCAGGCCTGTAATCCCAGCACTTTGGGAGGCGAGGCGGGTGGATCACCTGAGGTCAGGAGTTCAAGACCAGCCTGGCCAACATGGCGAAACCCGTCTCTACTAAAAATACAAAAATTAGCTGGGTGTGGTGGTGGGCGCCTGTAATCCCAGCTACTCGGAAGGCTGAAGCAGGAGAATCGCTTGAACCCGGGAGGTGGAGGTTGCAGTGAGCCGAGATCCCGCCACTTCATTCCAGCCTGAGCAACAGAGCAAGACTCTGTCTTAAACAAAACAAAACAAACAAACAAACAAAACAGCGCCATGCGCCAGGTCTTGTGCAAGGAGTAGGGTCTGGCCGTCTTAATTAGCACCGTCTCGCGGCCTTCCCTTCATGGCATCAGACAGGATGAGTGGCAATTTGGGCACGAGGCTGCAGAGGGCAATGCCCCCACCCCTCCTCTGGCCGCCGCCGCGCCGCAGGTCTGAGAGCTCCCGGGCTGCTCGGTAAACCTGGGGATGAGGGAGGGGGGATTTAGAGCCCTGCTCAGAACCGGGCTTGAGGATGGTTTCAGCGCGGAGGAGAAAGGGGCCAGCCTGGCCAGGTAAAAGCGACGGTTTCCAGCATCTGAACTCAAGCCACTCGCTCCCAGACCAACAGAGGTCGGATTCTCAGAGAGCCCAGTCACCCTGGACTGGACTAGACACTGCCGTCCCGGAAGACTGCCTGAAAGCTCGCGAGTCCGCCACCGTAACAGGACTGAGGCCGGTGGCCCTGAGGCTTCAAATCCAAGAAGTAAAGGGAAGTTAGGGGTGGTCCTCCGTTGCTCTTCCACAACCCCGCCTCAGTTCTGCTATCAAGAAAAAAGAAGTAATAAAATCTGCCCGCCGTCTGCCCGCCCCTACCCCCAGGACAGAAGGGAAGGAACTGATTTTAATGATTGTCTGTTAAGTGCCAAGGCATTTTACAGGCTCCCTATTGTTTAATCTTCACAAACTGTAAGAAGGGCATTTCCTATCTCTGTGCCTACAAGAAAACTGAGGTGCAAAGAAGGCAGACCTGGCTGTAGATCTGTGCACCCAAACAAGTTCCAGGCAGAGAGGAGTTAATGGCACACGCAGGAGCCCTGCAGCCTGGGTAGTCTCCTGGTAACCTGGGAGAGGGGGCTGCACTGCCCTCCATGAACTTCTAACATACACTCCTAGAGGGTGATTTAAGTGACGAGAAATCCCTTTCTAAGGACATGAAACTTTGGGCACTATTTTAAACTGTAGTGCGTACATCCCTATTCCTCTAAAATACCCACAGGAAAGTCAAAGTTACCAGGACTCTCTTACTCAACCCGAGGAGTTCAGAGTCTACCACACGTGTCCCTCAAGTGTCACCTTTCTTGCCTTACCACACCAGGGTTTGAGATTTAAACAAATTCGTTGGACTTAAGTGCCTGCTCACACCATCTAAATTGAGCCCAGAGCTCCCCCTTCAGCCTGGGCAGGGACAACACAGGCTTAGAAGCACCGGGAGACCTAGAAGAGGGTTAACTTGGTTCCTACCTTCCAAGTGCCACCTCAGCCGTTTCCCCACTTGTCAGAGGTTTATTTCGTGAGCAGAAGGGACCACCCACCCTTAAACTGGGAAAGAACGAAGTGTGGGGCTCTGGAAACCCACGTGTTAACCTTTGAAAGCAAAGCTCCAGGAGCTCCACCTTCCAAACATGCTTATTTGTGCTTCCACCTCCCACCCGTTGCTTCATGTGCCATGGCCTTCTTTCTCATCTAGAGAGGTTGTCTGATGACTGCTTGCTGACATTCTATAGAGAATGCTTTAGATTATGGATTTGAAAAATTTGCAGAAGGTAGGAGGAGTGAGATAGAACAGGCAAAGCTAGGAAGCAAGGAAGGACTGTTTGGGGCCTGTGGCAGGAGGCAACTGTGGTTTGGGAGTTGCTTGGGCAGACTTTTCCCCCTATTTTTTCTCCTGCAAAGACACAGCCCCAGCACAGAGCTTTCCCCCTGTCTAGCTATCGCCCTTTTCCCTTTTTATTCACTTTCCCAATGTACTGATGGCTGAGCAAGAAGAATCTGGGAGAGGAACCCCACATCCCTGCCTTTTGGGCAATCAGCTCTACAGGGCACTGACTCCAGCTGGGCATTAAGGATAAACTGTTGTTAAAGAGTCCTGAAAGCCACAGTCATCCCTGTTGAGCCATCTCTTTCCCTTTGGATATGGAAGTGATGTTCTGGGGGGTGTCAGGTGCATTTCCTGGGCTTTGGGCCTCTAGGCCCTAATTGTCTCTGGTGAAGGGGGCAATTCTAAGATTGGAGGTAGCTAAATGAGTGGTCATTTAATGAGACTTTTTAACCCCCACAAGGTTATATTGATTCATTTTACAGTCATTACAGTGATAGAAGGTGAGACTATGGTGATTTGATTTCTTCAGTTACAGTTATTGATTAATTCAGTGGTGACAAGGCTGACAGACAAGTGAAAACAAAATTCAGAAAGTGGTACTGCATTCTTGCATTTCTCTCTCCTCTACCACCCTCTGCCATGGTTTCTGCTGCTAGCTGTGGCTGGGGTGCCACATTCCACTTTAGGAACCCCTAGAGGAAGAAGCTGATCCTCCTGGGTCATGGGGCTGGAATTAGGCTGCCAATGTGAATTGAACTCAGTTTTTCCTCCTCTGAGAAGGATAGTGTTGACCTGGCAGTGACATCTCCTCTCCTGGCAGGGACTCCAGTGGTCTGGCAACTACTTTAAAAATCAATAAATCCAAGACACAAAAGAAACTGTAAGAAAAGAGAATAAAAATAATAGTGCACAAAATTTGAAGGGCATTTGATATTTTGCAGCAACCACAGCTAAAATTGCTTGTCTCCATTACACCGGATTTCTCCACGTGTTCTAGAGTCCAATAACTTTATTCAGTATTTCTGAGCTTCTTTTGTTTGGGAGTTCCACATTTGCAGACAAGGAGGTCTAGTCTCCTGTCTGGTTCTACCCATTGGCACTGGGATAGGGAAAGGTGGAGGCCGAGGTGAGGAGTTGGGGTAGGAAAGGCCCAGGCTGTGCTCGCAGGTACCTTGTAGGTCCTGCCCCACGTGGCTACCAGAGGTGCACGCCATTTGCGCCCAGCATGTGGGGAAGCCTCTGGGCTCCTTACCATCCCTGGTGACTTGGGCCAGAGTGATCTTATTACAGTTATTAATGACCAGAGTGATTTCTTAAGCCAAGACCTAAAAGAAATGGATTCAAATGAAAAAAACCAGTGTAGTTCAGATTCTGTGCAAAGGCTGAGAGTGGGTGACTGCACCGGCGAACATGGTCACAGATGCTTCTTAGGCATCCACTGAGTGCTGGAGGAAGTGGTGCTCGTGAATGGGTTCGGTGCTCTGGAGTTTGCAGTTGTGCGGGACTGGAATGCAATTACTGGAAACAATTAGACTATACCGTGCTTATGGTGGGCAGAAAATAGAAGACACTTCTGGCACATTTAAGAAAACTTACTACCCCCACGCACCCCACTTCTTCCCCTGCAGTAGGTTTATTGTAAGTCTCTGCTAAAAATGACACCCTCCTCAAAGCTGTTGGGAGTTTGGACAGCTCCACCACTCATAGAATTAGGGACATCACGATGATCTCACTTAAGCTGCTTATCAGAGGCTGAGTGGCAAGTGCTTAAAGCAATTCAGAGTCAGGCACATCTGTGTTAGGTCCTAGCTTCTGGACTGGCTTTGTGATCTCCAGCATGTTGACTTCTCCCCTTATACCTTTGCAAAACAAGGATATTTGTCACATATCCTCATTGCTGTGGATTTGTGTCTTCGGAAATTCTATTTTCTTCCTAGAAACTTGAAAAGCCATCTCCCCTCACCACTCACCATGCATGGTGAGGTGTGGCTTCCTAGGCCAGCTGTTTACCCTTGCAACACTCCCCTCTCTGCCCCAAGACCTTGGACTCTAGGAACTTCATGTCCTTCTCTCTGGTCTCGCAAGTGAGTTTTCAAACAGCTTTGATTTGTAATCTCTGACTTTGGTGGACAAGGTCTGGTCCTTGAGTTCTGGCTACTGCTCTTCTATTACCCTCCAGCTGGGAAGTCTACGTTCAACCTTCCCCACAAGTGATGGTCCCTGAAGCTGGCCAGATCCCAAGCAAAAACCCCAAGATGTAGCTGGAACACCACCTTCTCCTGCCCACCTGCTTCCAGTCCTCATGTATATGACTGGGGGCTTGGGAGTGGGAACAACACAGGGTCAAGCTGGCCTAAACCGAGAGAGATGACACTTGCTCTAGTTGTGCCAGAGCCCTGGGATGTACCCAGGGATCTAGGTGGTAGGGAACCACCTGAACTTGGACTCCACTGCCACTCCCTGAGCTGAGAAGGGTTTGAGGTCCATGGGTGCTAGGCCCTCTCAGAGCACACTCCTTCTTAGTGAATCCCACTGTGCACCAGGCCCCCCTTCTATTTTTCCACTAAGGGAAGTAAACATTTTGCATATATTTCTATAGTGATCAGACCTTAATTATGCCTGATCACGGTCCAGAAATTAGGCTGTTGCAACCAGGGCATGCCTGGGCTGTGGAAAACGCTTGGAACTTTACATAGATTTCTTTAAAAACGGTTTTGTTTGGACCTTGTGGGGAAGGTCAGGGACAGATAGGTTAGTGTCTGAAAAATGGAGCAGCCTGGGTTCCCCATTTTGAGAAAGGAGGCCTCAGTGTCACCTGGCAGGTGAAAGCTGGGGAAGCAACAGGCCAGTGAGCTTGTGACTGCCCCTGTTTGACCCAACCTTTGCAGCCTCAGGCCACCAGGACTCCTCCCAGGGCCCACATTAGGCCACCATTCAAGTGGGACCTGGTAAAATCTCTTAAACTTGCAGACTCAGAAAGGAAAGGAGCCAGGCAACGGAGCAGCGGAAACATCCTCTCCCTCACATGAACTTTACTGCAGATCAGGAAGTTATCTAACAGCTGCCAAAAATCTTCTGACTCCACGGCTCCAAATGTTGACTGTTTCTCACACCTCAACATCAGGTATGGAGTTTGCTGCCTTCGGGGTTATTCAGATTTCCCATTCCCTTTCAGAGTTGATCTACCCCCACCTGCCTGGTTGCATTTGGAGATGATTTTCCTTTCTTCCACTCGCGGACCATGTGGCTCATATACTTACCTGGACTGGCTGTTTCCCCACCTCTCCCCTCCCCACCATAAAGGGAATTCCAAATCTCTTCCTGAAGAGGGAAAGCCAGGTTGAGGAGGGGTCAGAAAAAGGAAGCTGAGTCCGAAGTCCAGGCATGCAATACTATATTCTTCTCCGGATGTCTTTGGTTCATTCCAGAAAAAAGTGCAGCACGAGAAGTAATTTTAATGGGCGCCCTCTCTTCCTTCCACTAACGCACCAGTCTCACCAGGTTCACCTGCAGGTACCTGGCTTTCTGTGGTCCGTATCCCCCGAAGAACCTGGCAAAGATCTGAGCACAAAGTAGGTGCTGAGACAATAGATCCTGGCTGGTAGAAAGGATGCTCGGAAGGAGAAGGAGCAATTGGATGCAAAGGCGCTCGTGATTCCTGTGTGTATCCAGTTCATTTCCACCTCACATACGAGATTACCTCAGGAGGATCCTCTCCTATCTTCAGCCCAGCGCCCAAACACAACCTGAATTCTCTAAGATAACCCATGCCTCTGCATCGAGGGAGCCCGCTCCAGGTGACCAGTTTAACAAGGGCAGAGCATCACTGTGACCTCCGCCACCCTTTCTCGACCCTCTAGGGTCAGGGAGAGCCCGGCCCACCCTTCTGAATCCAGACTCACTCCAAACGACCCTGAAAGAGACCTCCGCAAAGGCCTGAGCGCAGAAAGGCCGTTCTTGGTGTGCCTACTGAGGATGCAAGGGGAGCCAGGGGCTGTGCCCCATTGCCCGCAACCACAGGCGCACTGGGGAGGCTGAGGCTGCTGCTCCTAGATTCCAGGCTTTGCGGTTCCCCAGGGCATCTCAAGCTGCATCAAGAATCCCCCGTCTTTGGGGTGGCCGAGAGCAAACGCAGAAGTTCTAGAGCACTGGGGCCTGACCTTGACTAGAGGGGGCCCTGGTGTAGCCAACCCTGACGTCATTATCGGCCACATTTGTTACTCTTCTCTTTTGGCGCCAATCTCCTTCACCATTTGCGATAATTAGTAAGAGCTGAGCTCGGGCCGCGTGGCGCGCACCCCGGAAGTGCTTGCCGAGACCCGGAAGCAGCGGGAGCTCGGACGCCCTGCTCTCCGGGGCCAACCCTCCTCACTCCGCCCACTTTGGAGAGGCCCCAGTAGGCAAAGCGTCACAGCGTCCAAGAGCAGGTTTCGCGTTTGCACCCCGCTCTTGCCCAGCCACCGGGAGTCTCCCACCTCTGGGTTTCCCCACTTTGGGCAAGCCCTGGCCTCTCTGCTCCCCGGAAGGAGAGGGCAGTTCCCTGGAGAGTTCGAGTAGATTTGGAGCCTCCTTTTAAGATCGCTGTTTCTCCCAGAGGTGGGTAGAAGGACGTAAAGGGAAGGACAAATTAACAATCGGGGCGAGTGACTATTTAATAAACTCCCCAAGATTACAGTATAAATTTACTAGCGCCTGTAATCCCAGCACTTTGGGAGACGCAGGCAGGTGAATCGCTTGAGCTCAGGAGTGTGGGATCAACCTGGGGCAACACGGGGAAACCCCATCTCTACAAAAAATACCAAAAACAAATTAGCTAGGCGTGGTGGCGGAGGCCTGTAGTCCCAGCTACTCCGAAAGCGGAGGTGGGAGAATCACCTGAGCCCGGGAAGTCGACAGCGCAGCAAGCCTTGATCGCGCCACTGCACTCCAGCCTGGGCAATGCGCGTGAGACCGTCTTAAACACACACACGCACACTAAATTTACTAAGGGTCTTCGTTTGTGCTTCAGAAATCCGCACGAACTAAAATGGGCATCTCCTTCGGCCGTATTTCCTGCGCTGTTGGCCACTCCCCGGCGAACCGAGGTGGGCGCGAACCCGGGGGAGCGCCGGAGGCCCCCGGGTGCACCCCGCAGCTCGCGAGGCGGCAGTGCTCGCTGGCGCGGGGCGGGCCCTGTGACCCACCGTCATAAGAATGCTTCAGATCCAACCTGGGCTTGTTTCCGTGACGCGGGAAACATCTGGGGCGTTTTCGCAGGGCTTTGGGAGAAGTACTTACTTCCGAACTTGGCACTAAGGTGTTCTAGGAGACACACAAACTTGAGTCTGAAAGGGGGATGGGGCCAGAGAGGATGGCAACCCTGCCAGCTGCCTGGGTGCAAACTGGGGAGCTAACCGGTGGCAGGCACTTGGGTGAAGGACAAATTAAACACTTAGAGCCAGGTCCACCCGTTATGGCCTCATTGTTTTAATGTCTGTAGTACTTAGGGGCAGTTTGAGAAAGAATAATGCCTTTACATTCAGAAAAACATCAAAGACCAGGGGTTGCTCAATATGGAGCACATATGGTAGTCTCTGAAGGCCTGGCCTGCCAAAACATGTTTCTCAGTATTTTTCTCCTTTCCTTTCTTTCGATCCCCGCCCCCCACTTTTTTTTCTCCCCAAATGGGAGGGAGCCATTGGCTCGGGTTACCTAGGGCGTCTTGCGTTCACGTGAGGCAGTTGGTGGCTGCATGGAGGCGATCAATGAGTCTTTTCAAGAACTGAATCTGTCCTAGGAAAGGACTTTGAAGATGGGCGGGAGTATGGGCCAGGCAGTACACTACCTGTATTCCCAGGCCTTAGCACATTGTTCAGTAGTGGGTGGGGGGAACCCTTACTAAATATTTACTGAAGAATACACTGAACTAGGTGAAGGCAATAGCCTGTCAAACCACTTTTTAAATTTCAGTCTAAGGAAGATTCATTTGCAAAGCTCCTCTTCCTTATCAACTGCTGTTACTATTACTGTTATTACTACTATTAACTACTACTGTTATCTAAACCACTATCCCAGTTTTTAAAATTACCTAGCAGAGACAGGCAGAGGATGGTGGCTAAAAGTTTAGGTGGTTTGCTTCCGTAATTTCTCTAGGTGAAATTTGCTCAGGGCACACGGATAGGATGGAGCTGGGGAGGTGCCGTCTTTCCCATGCCTAGCGCAGGCTGGGCTCACTACCCCACATTGCCCTCAGTGGGAGGACAGGGCAGATAATTTCATCTCTTTTAGCCTCTTCGATTAAATGGACTCCTTTCATCACCTCTGAAAAATGGTCTCAGGATATTATCCTTCAGCAAATTTACATGCAGAGTTAGCATTAAAGGCAGGGGTGAATTCTTAGGGCTCCCATTTAAAAGAAGACCCATGCTGTCTCCAGAACATGCAGCCTTTTCTAAGGCAATACTGATAATGGTGGAGGAAGGAAGCACACCACACATGGAGCTGATTAAACATGCATCTTACCAAATCTTCCAGCGTTCTAGTGGCATGCATGACATACACAGAGACCTGTAGGCAAATTACCTAACCAATAGTTAGAAAACCTGGATTTTAGACCTGGCTTTGCCATCAACTCACTGACCAGTCAGTTTCTATCCTGACCAGTCAGCTATCCTGACCAGTCAGTTTCTCTATATTTATTTCTGTCTCTGTCTGTCTCTCTCTGTGAATATACGTGTGCATCTATACATACACATATACACACAAACATACATATACAGTTGTATTATTAATTTTTAATCTAGGTGATCTGTTTGGTCAGTAAATCTGATTTCTATTCTCATGTTCTCTGATGCTGTAATGTATCAACATTCTATGAGCCCCTTACCCAGACCATATGGAAGAAGCAAAGCCAACAATGGAACCCTGCTCATTCTTATATCAAGTCCTCAGAGAATGTTAAACTTGGAATGAGTTTTGGAGATGCTTCAGCCCCTTCATCTCACAGATGAGTACACTGGGGCCCAGGGAACCGACTTCTTCAGGTCACAGAGATGTGGCCCACAAATCTTGGTGACAGGTTTAGGTGAACATGGATCAAGTCTTTAGGCTACCTCCTCCCTATCCCCAACATCTGCAGTCCTCACCTGGCTTTCTCATTCAAACCAGGGATATCTGGGCCAAAATTTGGTTCAGGAGCATGAATTTAAAGCAAGACTTAAATGTTTGGTACCATTTCACTTGGGTGGAGCTCTTAAGGGCCATTGGGACAAGGTTACAGTTCCTCTAATGAGAAGTACAGCAGCAAGTCTGATTTGCTTATAAGAGTCTTGAATTCAATGTTAGAGAAACAAAAATCTCTAGGCAAACTTAACAGAGAGGCAAATTATGTAAGTAAATCCAATGTTCAGAATAGTATTCTACTGATCCTTTCCCTTCATACAACAAACTCCCAAATGATGGATATTGGGAGAAGGTGAAGAAGCTACTAGGAATTATTCACCATTAAGAATAAGGTAGGCTGGGTACGGTGGCTCACGCCTGTAATCCCAGCACTTTGGGACACCGAGGCTGGTGGATCACCTGAGGTCAGGAGTTCGAGACCAGCCTGGCCAACATGGTGAAACTCCGTCTCTACTAAAAATATTTTTTAAAAACTAGCCAGATGTGGTGGTGGGCGCCTGTAATCCCAGCTACTCGGGAGGATGAAGCAGGAGAATTGCTTGAACCCAGGAGACAGAGGTTGCAGTGAGCTGACACGGTGCCACTGCACTCCAGCCTCAGTGACAGAGTAAGACTCCGTCTCAAAAAAAAATAAAATAAAATAAAAGGAGTAAGGTAGTAAAGCTTTTTTTGTTTTGTTTTTCTTTTTGCTTGCTTGTTTTCAAGGAGTGCCTATTGATGTGAGGGGATGACTCAAGGACTGTCTGCCATGTTGAAAATTAAAAATTAAGTCTAGGGCACTTCCTCCTGCCTGCCTGGCCCTGGTTGACCTTGACTAGCCAGAATGATGCTGTCTAGCTGGAATCCAAAGTATTTCAGAGAAACAGTCATGATATGTTTTCCCTGGATGTGTAGTGAAACAGGTGGTTTCCCTACATGGAAGTAGTCTTTTCCTTTATCATCTTCAGGCTGGGGGAGCTTGACAACTTGGAGGCTAAAAAAACTCACAAGTCACACCAAGTCTGAGGGACCATAGGTAGGCAGTGAGGCAGGGTGGGAATGGGCCAGCTAGCCTTGGCAGTCATTCCAGAATGTTGTCCTAGGGAGGAACAGAGCAAGGATGGAACTGACATTCAGCCAACTGGAGGTCAATGTGTAGCTTTCTGCATTTAAGTCTAGGTGATTATGCTATAGCTCTGCAATATAGTAGGAAAAGTTCTGCCATTCTTTTTTTTTTTTTTTTTTTTTGAGACAGAGTCTCGCTCTGTCACCCAGGCTGGAGTGCAGTGGTGTGATCTCGGCTCACTGAACACTCCGCCTCCCAGGTTCACACTATTATCCTGCCTCAGCCTCCCAAGTAGCTGGGACTATAGGCGTCTGCCACCACGCCCAGCTAATTTTTTGTATTTTTAGTAGAGATGGGGTTTCACTGTGTTAGCCAGAATGGTCTCGATCTCCTGACCTTGTGATCTGCCTGCCTCAGCCTCCCAAAGTGCTGGCATTACAGGCGTGAGCCACCACGCCGGGCCGCCATTCTTTTTAAATGTAATCATCAGGGTCCTGTTTTGGACCTCTTATATTAAATGTTCTCCCTGGGCCATACTTAATCAGAATACTTACCTTGTGAGGTTGTTGTGGGGATTAAATAAGATTATCTACTAAAAGTGCTTTGCACAGTGCCAGATACATAGTAAGTACTTGATGCCTGCTTGCAAATACTATTATTAATCATTATTTGGCTTCAATTGATACCAGTGCCTTATCTTTCTGTGATTCAGACCTCTTCTTGGAGCGCTAGATCTGAATATCCAACTCTCTGCTAGAGGACATTTCCATATAGATGTATTTAGTTTTTTAAACTCGCTATGTTCAAAACAGAATTTATGTCTAGTCTCTGTTGCATACCAATAGCCTCTTCTCTTAGACTCCGTGACTGACACCACTACCCACCTGGTGCTCAGGCTAATAACCTAGCAACGTATGGTTGAGCTCCTCCTTAATATCTTTCAAATTCACCCTCTCTCTCTTTTTTTTCAAATAACCCCTTGCCTTAGCAATGACAAATATTGAGTTTTGCCTGCATCATTCCATCATTTCTCCTACTGCTGATGTACCCTCCAGTCTGTAGTCATGGCAGCTGGACCGACCTTTAATGCAAATGACATTGGATCATGTCGTTTCTCTACTTAAAATCTTTCATTCATTCCCCCATAGACTTCAGGAAAACCTCAATAATGCTCTTTATAATCTTTCTCACCACTGTCCCTATATATACATTAAGCCGTGATTCTGAGCTATATTGAACACTCTCGTTTATTTTGCCTTCATATCTTTGCACATGTTGTCTTTCTGCCTGGGTCATACTTCCCTCCATCTTTATTAGAAGAATTCTTGTCCTTCAAAATTCAGCCTGGGCATCTCCTCTTTGGGGAAATCTTCACTTAAGCTCGAGGCTCATTGTGGAGTATATATCCTTCAGGAGAGTAATTTCTCTTTTTTCTCCACGAGGTGTGAGTTTCTTGAAGCCAGTGGAATAGTCTTTGATCTTTGTGGCCACCAGGCTTTAGTGCCTGGCACACAGTAATTGTCCATGATATGTTTGCTGGATACTAGGATGACACAGAATTGAATAAATGGCTTTGGTTCTATAACTTCTCATCAAAGATTTTAGGAAAGTTATTGTTCCATGCTTCAGTTTCCTCATCTGTAAAATGGGGATCAGCAATGCCTCCTAATGTTGTAAGGAAAAGTGAATGCAAAAGTCTTTTGTAAACGGAGTAGCAATGTACATGAATCATTATTATAATAAATGCAAACCCGTATTTCCCATGCATGTACACATTTTCATATGTGCACATAGTGTGCATGTATTATATGCATCCGTGCATCTGTGTTTGTGTTCTTGACTGATTACATGGAAAGGCAGTTTCCAAACAACTTTCTCTAGATTTCACCCTTTAAAAGTCATGTCGAAATAGATAATTACTTTTTGATAACTGGTCCAAGTTCTAGATAAAGCAGTTTGTGGCAGTGCCCTCAAATTAATAGTCACTCTGTGAATTCATTATATCCATATATGCAAATACAAATTCAGTGCAAATTTATAAGACACTGAATGGATAATGATAACCATTTTCACTATGACTATAATACGACGATATTGTGTAATAATAAAACAAGAATATAGAAGAAATTGTAATGTTGAAGGCATTCTCCAACCAGTTTTTCCTTTGATTTTCCAATCACTTGGGGCAGTTGCTGAAGACAGTTTTCCCTATTTTGCCTGTGAATAAACGGGGGCTCCGGGGCGTTATTCGTTTAACCTGACTGCTTTCCAACTCTGCCACACAGTGATCAAAATCCTAGGATGGCCTTTTTCCTATCTTCTTTTTCTTTCCCCACAGCCGGTGTAAGAAGTTTACTTAGAATAGGTGGTTGATAGAAACGAGCCAGAACCAATCAATGCGTAAATTGATCGGTGCTTGTTTGTAATACTTTTAGTGCCGCAGCTATTTCTGCAATTCACGGCTGCCTTAAATGTGGAATCCACTACTCTTAACACCAGTACCAAGAGACGTTTCCGGATTTCTTGATTCCCAGAAGGGTTATTGCGTCTCTTCGCAGTGCGCGGTGGCCAGCAGCCCGACTGCCCTGGGCTCTGAAGCGAAGAGCGCTCGGGTCCTTCTCACTCACCTGGTGCCCAAGGAGGAAAGGAGGGCGCGGGCTCCTCTTCAGCCGCATCTACCTCCTGCCTCTTGTTCTTCTTTAGAAAGCCAGGTGGCGCTAACCCTCAATCCCTGCTAGAGCTGGAGGATTTCCTTGCTTGCTCCCAGTAGAGCGAAGAGGTGAAGAGCGCACTCCGGGTTGGCACTTTCTCTCGGCTTCTTCCGCTCTTTGGAAACGTAAATTTGCTTTTTTCTTCTTCCGCACCTCTCGCAGGATGACGGCAACCCTAAAGGAAAACGGAGTATCCTGTGTGCCACGTGGATCTTGGGGAAACGAAATGATTAAAGCCATGAGGTTTCCTGGTTCTTCGAGGCGTTGAATGTGGGTTTTGATTTGGGGGAAGAAGAGCCAAAAGAGGTTAAGGTTCCACTCTACCGCATCTTGAATCTGACTGTTGCAGACGAACTGTGGGGCCGGTGGGCACTCGCGCCTGGGTGTGCACGTACCTGTGGGTGCAGGATCATGTCGCCCTGTGTCGTGTGGGTCGCCTCTTCCTAAGTGACCAAGTATATGCGTGCTTATAAAGAAGAAGAAATGTCCCCAGCTGTAAAAGGGCGGCTTTGAGGTTCTCTCATGACAGCTGAAGGTAGGAATCTATTCTAGAAGGCACACATTTCAGTTTTCAAATTTTGTTCTTTAAATATTTCCGGTCTTTGAACTACTATTATTTAACAGGGACAGGGGAGAACCCCATTTTACTATTATATTGATTAACTGGATTTAAACCAAAATCATCAAACAAAAACGCTGTTGAAACTTGGAAAAGACTTGGTAATAAAAATGTGGCCATCCACATGTGCTGCTGTTGCAAATACCACCAAATCTGAAATTAAGATGAATTCAATAAAAGTATTTTCTATTCACTAGAATACTAAGAGAATAGAGAGCAATTTTAAGATTTTTACTGAAACGAAAGGAGCACAGACAAACAAACAGATAGAGCACTCGGCAACATTAATACATTAATAGTGATGACCATGTGCCACTAATGCTGCTTTTTTTTTTTTTTTTTTTTTTTTTTTTTTGAGTGAGTGAGTCTCTGCTGCCAGGCTGGAGTGCAGTGGCGGGATCCTGGCTCACTGAAACCTCTGCCTCCCAAGTTCAAGCGATTCTCCTGCCTCAGCCTCCCAAGTAGCAGGGACTACTAGCACGTGCCACCACACCCAGGGTGTGTACTGGGAAGGTGACTGGCAGGCAAGATGAAAGTGTTCCTAAATTCTTCAATTCCTCAATGCCCTAATGTTCAAGGAATCATGACTGGGAGTCCTCAGGAAACTTACAATCAAGGAGGAAGGAGAAGCAAGCATGTCTTACCGTGGTAGAACAGGAGAGGGAGAAAGCAAGAGGGGGGAAGAGCCACACACTTTAAAACAACCAGATCTCAACCAGATAGTCAAAACTCAGGATCACAAGAACAGCAAGGAGGAAGTCTGCTCCATGATTCAATGACCTCCTACCAAGCCCCTCCCCCGACATGTGGGGATTACCATTTGAGATAGATTTGGGTGGGTACACAGAGCCAAACCATGAAAGTAACCCAAACAGCAACATGGCTCTCAGTGGCTAGTTTTGAGACTTCCCATCTTGAGTGAAATTCCCAGGGAGAGGGACTCGGGAGAGCATGTGTACTACGGCACCTTGTTCTTAGACAGTGCACTAAGGCCTGTGACTCAGTATCAATCCCTGTTGGAGAGCCTGTTAGTTCTTGTCCATAGCACATGGCATTCCTAGGTTTCCCCACTGCCCTGTATTGCAGGCCTAGAAGTGTAAAAACTGTAATTCCCAGTCACTTTGCTGTAAGAGATCAGGATGCAATTTAGGTTCTGATAATGAAGTGCGGTCACATAGGATTTGAAAGGCAGTGAAAAGGAAACTGCTCTCCCTTTTCAGCTGTGTAGGTGTATGAGAGGGCTCTGGGAGACATAAGTATGAGCAGTGACCTAACTCCATGGCCCACTGTCTAGTCACCAGCCTCGTGGGTGTAGGGGGCTCTGATGGCTGCCACTGACTCTACTCCTCCAGCCTTTCCACTTCATACCTCCTATTAAATCCCTCTGATCTTGGCAGATCTAGAATTTTCTGTTTCCTGTATTGAACCGTGACTGACACAGGGAACAAGCCTGCTTGGGTGCTTCATGCCTGAGGTCTGGGTTAGTGTGGGCCTGGAGTAGTGCAGACTTTGCAGGTGTTTAGATGGCTGTCCTCAGCTGCGGGTAGTTTTGGGGTGGGGGAATGAGTCCAATCCAGGAGAGGCTGCCAACAATCCCCTACCAGGAGGCTGAAGGGACAAACATTCCGGATGGCTCTCATGCTGCCTCTTTCACCATGAGGCCTCACTGCTTCTTTTCCTGACTTTCAAACCGAAGCAGGAAAAACAGCAACTTTTTTGAGTGTTTAGGCAAACATTTTTGCTAAGGCTCAATGACAGACTATTCTGCCTGTTTTGATACTTGATTATATATTGTCCTTTTTTAAAATTTAAAATAAAAATGTTTGAGACAGGATCTCACTCTGTCACCCAGGCTGGAGTGCAGTCACGCAACCACAGCTCACTGCAACCTCAACCTCACAGGCTCAAGTGATCCTCCTGCCTCAGCCTCCCTGTAGCTGGGACTATCGGCACATGCAACCACACCCAGCTAATTAAAAAAAAATTGTAGAGATGGAGTCTCACTATATTGCCCAAGCTGTTTTCAAATTCCTGGGCTCAAGTGATCCTACCACCTCAGCCTTTCAAAGTGCTGTGATTACAGGTATGAGCCACCGCACCCAGCCTTGTTCTATTTTATGCTCTTATATCTGGACATTCACTCCCCAGTGAGGCACTAAACTACTTAAGGAAAGATGGTGAGTTTTCACTTTTCAGCCCGAGGGTTGAATGACAAGTGACTGGGGAAAGTCAGCTTTGTTCAGTGTGAACGGAGGGCTGGATGTGCATTGTACATCTCCTCTGCAACACTGAAGTCATTTCCTCTGCCCACCTTGCTGTCTAAACCCCACCTTAGAACCCTTTACTGGCAGATATTATTCAGGAGCTGATTCCTTGACTCTTCAGTTGTTCCTAGCAGACATAAGACTGAATATATGCCACTTAAGTAATTTTTGTCCAGAGGGAATTGTTTGATAACTGTTACCATTGCTCACAAATACATGGTACCCATCTCTGCAGGAGGACTACACATTCCCACTCTGTGGCAGGTGGTTGTGACCATATGACTGGAACTCAGCAGTGAAATGTGAGTGGAAACAACTGCCCTTGGTTTTTTCCCTCTACCACCGTGTCAGCAATGATACAGAGAAGTGACTCATCAGCCCAGATCCTGGAGCAAAGATCATGTGCATGCAGCAGGGCTGCAGGAATCCAGGATGGACTTGCTGCTAAAACTGTTTAAAAAAAAAAAAAAAAAAAAAAAAAGGAGAGAGAGAGAGACAGAATTCTATATTAGTTCACTTATTTCTGTGAAATAGTTAGGATTTAAGACGTCTAATAAATTGTGCCTCTCATCCCAGCCAGAGTTTGGTGCTAGTTTATAGTAACAGGAATCAGATTGGCAGATTAAAAATGTCAGCTGCATTACTGATAAGAGCTAGATTGAAAGAGTTGCTGCAATGCCTGTGAATACTCCACCAGCTGTTAGCCACCCAGCCCCTGGCATAGTGGGACACTATAGGCCTCCTCCTGCAGGGCAGGTCCCACATCTCGGGGCAGGGAGAGGATGGGACACATTGGTTCAGAAGGAGCCACAGGAGGGACCAGACTGGGCAGGCTCCATTCCTGTGGAGTTAACTCCACAGCAAGACCTGCCCTGAAAATTTTAGTCCAGGGCAATATAGGCTTCCAGAGGGAATTAGTTACAGTAGAACTGTATTACTTTTTGTATCTTGGAGAATGTGACAGAAATAGAAATATTAGGAGAGGTTATAATTATGTTAATTTTTGTTTCATTTTATTCTTGCATATTTTAAAGCCTAAGGGGGAAACAATCAAGTGACAGATCAAGGCATTGAAATAAAAGTTTAAGCAATGGTAATCCTAACCATTAGCACTTTGCTGCAATCAGGCAGCTACTCCATGTGAAATGGGAACTTGTGGCCTGAACATTAATATGACCAACTTTCTGCCAAGGTGCCCGTGGCCCCCAGGGCCTGGCTAGTTGTTGTTAATTGGTGGCCGCTTCCAGTGCTGAGCTGCCTTTTGCTTGCTGGGCCTCTGAGGGAAATGGAGTTGTTTTGAAATCCAGTGTTCTTAATGAAGCAATTCCTGAACCAAAAATGTGTGAGAAATTAACCTAAAAGTGAAACAAGAAACTGGTCTATTGAAAAGTCAGTGACCCTTCCAGGGTTACTTTTAAAAGAATAGATTTTGTTTTACTTGACACTTTGGGAAGTGATTTAATAAGCCATAATGTCAAAAAAATTATCCAGTGTGTTTCATGTCCTGCAGCCTGGAATATCTAAACTAAATCATTGCAAATGAGCATCATTATTAGTGAGATTTTGTTGCAAAATTTGGCATGGACAATTTAGAATCGTCAGACTTCTAGGCGCTATCACAGAATTGGCAAGATTCAAGGGATTTTTCTAATTTAATGACATTTTCTTTATTGTCCCCATAATCACCTGCTTTATGAACTGTGGTTAGAACTGATGTTGCAACTGGTAATTTTCTTAGAACCCAAATGCATTTATATTTTCCGTCTTTTATTTGCATCATTTCTGGGAATTTTAGTAGATGGAATAAAAGAGAATACATTATAAACAATTCAAAACACCAAAAACAAAATTCCTTGGACCTTTTACAGACACCACACATGCAAATAAATGTGGTTTTGCATTCCAATGGCATTCGAGTAGGGATTACATTTTCCTCATTAACCTCTTTCTTAGCAAACAGTATTGTTTTTCAAGTATGTTTTATCTAAATGTAGTCTGACATTTAAAATTAATTCACACTGACTCAGTTCAAGTGAAGAGGTAGAATGTCTTCTTCTTTTGATCCCAGCAATTGTGCAATCCTGGTTGAATTGTACCAAAGTAGGAATGCCTACTATTTTAGGATGAAATCAGAAGATTGATTGTATTGCTTGCAAAACTAAAACAAATGAACAAACAAACAAACAAAACCATTAGAAACGCTGCATATGTTTTTTCCTGAACCACTGAGGAAAGAAGTGGAAAAAGGGACTCATGAAATATACTTCAGAAGTGAACATGATTGCTCTCCTTATGACAAATCATTTATAAAATGAATGTACTTATTTCTAATTAAAAGAAAGCTAGATCTGTTTTCAATTAGTCATAGCCAGTAATTCCTCTGCTAATATGTGGGCCTTAATCTGAAGCAGTGGGAATCTTCTCTTTTCTCCAAGAAGTCAACAGAGTTGCTTAGAAAGACTGCGCAGTTTTGGTAGGAACAGAAACATAACTTGATTTTTAAAAAAATTTCTGTGAACACTTATGCATGAATCTATTATCTTTTCCCTGACACAGAACAAAAGCATACATTGTTTTCAGTGTTGATATTTTGCAGGGGATGATGAAATATTTCTGTGTATTTAGGTATGTCCATCTATGTAAAATGAATGAGACATTAAAATAACACTCAGTCTGAATTAAACCCACCAATTTTAAGAAATGTTGTATCAGCTGTCTTCACTGTGCTATTAGCTGTGTCTTGTTTTGTCAGGCACTATTTTTCATTCTACCATCTTTTCATGCATTGTTTTCAAACTCCAATAATTCTGGCTCAAGATGCCATGAGTTAGAGTTGGAGTAAGGACCAAGGCTAGTTTCCTTAGTGTCCACAGTTTCAAAACACACCCATTAATGTTATTTGACACCATTTTTCTACATGTGCTTTCTTTGGAAAGTGGAAAAATACACCACTGAGAGGGTTTGTCAGATGAAACCATATTGCAAAACTTTTGCAAAACTGAATTATTGATAAAATGCGTTTCATCCCTAAAGGGCCTGCTTGATTGAAAGCAGTTGCAGTGTTTCAACATGAACAAGTTGCTTGTCCTCTCTGTTGCCTATGTGTTTGTGGATTCTGCAGACCATACCTCTGAACTTCGACGGTCCCCAGATAGCATTTTCTACACAGCTAACTCAGAGCAGATAAGAACTAGAATTTTAGAACTCTCTATTTCTAGACCTTTTGTTCTTTGAGTGAACATTCAAGAAAAGCACATCCTCAAGTTCTTCCGTGGTTACCTGTAATTCATAAGAGGCTGATTTCCCCCTGCATGCCCATAGTGTCCAACATCACCTATCAAATTACATAATCATGCTTGGCCAATCCCAGAATGCACTGACGTTTCCATGATGCAGCTATGCCTTGTTCAGGGTCCCTTGAAGAGATGCTCATTTTGAGTCACGTGACTGTAGGGAGGACTTACCACTTATTCCTAAATGTCCCAGTTTAGCCAACACTTAGCTCAACTCAGAAAATGACACCAAAATCAGCTCTGCCACTAATCAGAAACAGACCATTTTATTTATTTATTTATTTATTTATTTATTTATTTATTTATTTATGTTTTGAGATGGAGTGTCACTCTGTAGCCCAAGCCAGAGTGCAGTGGCATAATCTCAGCTCACTGCAACTCTGCCTCTGGGGCTCAAGCGATTCTCATGCCTCAACCTCCCGAGTAGCAGGGACCAAAGGTGTGTGCCACCACACCCAGCTAATTTTTTTTATTTTAGTAGAGAAGAGGTTTAACCGTGATGCCCAGGATGGTCTCGAACTCCTTAGCTCAGTGATCTGCCCACCTCGGCCTCCCCAAGTGCTGGGATTACATGCGTGAGCCACCACGCCCAGCCCAAAATAGACCACTTCTATGGCAAAAGGAGAAAAATAGGCTTATGGAAAATTGAACTTGCATATTTGATAATTAACAACTCAAATTTAAAATTTAAAAAAAAGCCCAAATATGTGGTGTATATGATATGCGCTGAGAGGAAATTTTTTAAAATTCTAATGTATTTCACATCTCAGTTGCCTTTTGTCTAATTAACATCCTGAACACTAACTAAAAAAGATGAAAAAAATATTTTATTTTCTTATTTTAAATTTACTTCCTTTGTCAAATTACTCTCAAAGAATAAGGAAAACCATCAAGAGCAACATAGTTCATCTTTATTTAGAATTTCAGAAAAGCTAATGTCCCAAATCATGTCTTCTGAGATTTTCAAAGGACTTTTGCTGTCTAGCTTCATCTTGTTTAAAGATGTTAGAGCTGTGTTGAGATTAATATCAACAATCAGAAAGTAATATCATGGTTCTGGTTGTCATTATCCTGTTTAGACATGCTAGAACTAGATTGCTTGTGTTGAAGTGTAATGGACTGGAGAAAAGAAGCATTCAAAATCTTAATGGTGAGAGCTTCAACTATCCAGCCATCTGCCAGATGTCTCATTTCCTAAATTCAGAACATCTGATAAATCCATGATTTGCCTCAATTAGTGTTCTCAGCCCTGCTTTCGCATTAGAATAGCCCCAGAATTTAAAATAAAAAATTGACAGGCAGGCTCCACCCCATACTAATTGAAGCAGAATCTCTCAGGGTGGGGCCTCAGCCTTTTTTCTTTTTAAGTTCCCCAAGTGATTTGAATGTGCAGCCAGGGTAAGAATCAGTAACCCGCATGATAATTTCATCTTTCAGAAGGGAGACAGAGAGGAAGTGAGGAGGAGGATTAACACCCTGCTTCTAATTCTGGCCAACAAGGAGGTCCTGAATGGAAAATCAGAAGTGACAGGAACTCTGGAAGAGGTCCACCTGGTCATCAGAAAATTCCAGAGGGATGAGGTCACTGCCAGACACACACTCTGTTAGTCTGAGCCTAAAAATATTTCAGGAAATTATAAAAGCTTGACTTTGACACCCTGGTCTGAGATTCCAAAAAGAAGCAGAGGAGATTCCTCAAAATAAAATTCTGATGCTACTATTGTAAATGGTCCAATGCAGGAAGGAAAAGAAGAAGAAAAGAAAAAGGAAGGAGGTAGCCAAAAAGATTTAGTGTCTTTGGGTAGGAAGCTGTCTGCTGAGATCAGATATATTTTAAATAGTGTGTGTAAAATGCAAAAACTGATCTAGAAAAACAAGCATGGATACAAAAAATCTGTTGAGAATATGTGAGAAGAGTCAGAAAGTTTAAAAGGAGGTTAACATTCTAGATGATGAAAAGGGCTGTTTAAGTCCAAAGCAAGAAAGCCTAGGATCCATGGCCAGCTATGATGGCATTATGTCAATGGTGAAGGATGCAAAATGGAACACTCGCAGACTCTTTGGTAAGAAAGAATTTAAGGTTAAGATCACCTAGGAGCAGATTCTAACTGTCATAAATAAGTTTAAACACTGGCCTGGAAATAACAAACCAAAATGTAAATAGAAGTTTCAGATGAAATTGCTTTAATCTTTAAAAAATATGGAGAATGAAAAAGGTGCCCAAACACTGCCCAACATACTTTTTCAAGAGGAAAGAAGAGAAATTCTCTCAACTACAGACTCAAGGGCCTGCTGATTCTTCAGTTACGCAATTCTAGGATTTCCTTTAAAATGCAGTTTGAATGCAAGATTTGCTAAATTAAATCGTGCCTTTGACATAGTTTATGAAGAGAGTAGAGAGACAAGAAATCATACAATTTTTGGTTTTTTTTTTGAGACAGAGTCTCACTCTGTTGCCCAGGCTGGAGTGCAATGGCGTGATCTTGGCTCACTGCAACCTCCACCTCCCAGGTTCAAGAGATTCTTGTGCCTCAGCCTCCTGATTAGCTGGGATTACAGGTGTGTGCCACCACACCTGGCTAATTTTTGTATTTTTAGTAGAGGTGGGGTTTCACCACGTTGGCTGGTCTCATATTCCTGACCTCAAGTGATCTGCCTGCCTCAGCCTCCAAAAGTGCTGGGAATGCAGGCATGAGCCACAGCGCCCAGCCACAATTTTTAATAATTTAATTCAGCTTCAGTAGTAGTTCATAATCTTTGAGAATCAGATGAAAATCTATGCATTCTCTTGAACTGGTTAGATATTATGACATAACAAACCATCTCAAAATTTAGTGGCTTAAAACAACTACCATTAAATTGCTCATAATTCTGCAATTTGTGCTGGGCCCAGCTGGTAGTTCTTCTGCTGGCTTTGTCTGGGATCAGCCTCAGTCTTCTAATGGCTTACATGAGGCTGAATGGCCCAGATAGCCTCAGTCATATGTTTGGTGGTTGTTGCTGCCTGTCAGCTGGGCCATGTGTTTCCAGCAAGAGGGCTAGGCCTGATTCACTTGGTAGTGGCTAATTCACTTGGTAGACAATGAAAGCAAAACTTGCAAGGCTTCTTGAGACCAAGGCTTAGAAGTCATGTGGCATCATTTCTGCCTCATTCCTTTTTTAAAAAAAATTATATATATATATATAGAGAGAGAGAGAGAGAGAGAGAGAGAAAGTGTGACAGGGTCTCACTTTGTCACCCAGGCTGGAGTCCAGTGGTACAATCGTAGCTCACTGCAGCCTTGATCTCCTGGGCTCATGTGGTCCTCTGGCCTCAGCCTCCCAAGTAGCTAGGATTACAGGCACACATCACCACACCTGGCTAAGTTTCAATTTTTTGTAGAGACAGGGTTTTACTTTGTTACCAGGGCTGATCTCAAACTCCAGGCCTTAAGTGGTTTCCCAAACTTCTAAGATTACAGACATGAGTCACTGTGCCCTGTGCTTCTGCCTTTGCCTCATTCTTTTGGACGAGCAGCTGTCACAAGGCCAGCCCAGATCAAAGGACAGGGAAAAAGACAATACGTTTAGATGGAAGTTACTGCAAAGACCTGTGACCATATCTAATTTACCACACTTCCCCTCAGAAAAATACTTCTACACTAATACACATGACATATGTTAACTTCAGGGGAATTTGTGGATCCTTCCAACTCAAGTTAAGAGTCTCTAACCTATTCTAACCATGGATATATTTAAATAAGGACATTAACACTCAAGAAGACTAAAGATTTGCCCAAAGTCAAGCAGATATTTATTTAGTTACACAAGCACGTAAGTGTGGCCTATATCATTCAGGTTTCATAACTCCTAGTCCCATGGCATTTCCATTATGCCCAACTGCTAGTTACTTTATTCTTACAGGAAATGAATTCCAGCAATTTTATAATCATCACTCAACCACCAAATCAAGACGATGTAATTTTTGCTTGTATCTCATAACATAAAGATAATTAAGCCGGGCGCGGTGGCTCAAGCCTGTAATCCCAGCACTTTGGGAGGCCGAGACGGGCGGATCACAAGGTCAGGAGATCGAGACCATCCTGGCTAACCCGGTGAAACCCCGTCTCTAATAAAAATACAAAAAACTAGCCGGGCGAAGTGGCGGGCGCTTGTAGTCCCAGCTACTCGGGAGGCTGAGGCAGGAGCATGGCGTAAACCTGGGAGGTGGAGCTTGCAGTGAGCCGAGATCGGGCCACTGTACTCCAGCCTGGGAGACAGAGAGAGACTCCGTCTCAAA
>NW_016817333.1:0-540 GCF_001698545.2 Rhinopithecus bieti | reverse complement strand
TCTCATTTCATCATCTCATTTCATCATTTCATTTCATTTCATCATTTCATTTCATTTCATCATTTCATCTCATCATTTCATTCATTTCATTTCGTCATCTCATTTCATCATTTCATTTCATATTTTCATCATTTTTTTCATCATTTCCTTTCATTATTTCGTTTCATCATTTCCTTTCATCATTTCATCATTTCATTTCATCATCTCATTTCATCATTTCATTTCATCATTTCATTTCATTTCATCATTTCATTTCATCATTTCATTTCATTTCATCATTTCATTTCATCATTTCATTTCATTTCATCATTTCATTTCATCATTTCATTTCATTTCATCATTTCATTTCATTATCATTTCATTTCATCTCTTCATTTCATTTCATCATTTCATTTCATTTCATCATTTCATCATTTCATTTCATTTCATCATTTCATTTCATCATTTCATTTCATCATTTCATTTCATCTTCATCATTTCATTTCATCTCATTTCATTTCATCATTTCATTTCATTTCATCATTTCATTTCATCATTTCA
>NW_016817332.1:0-1197 GCF_001698545.2 Rhinopithecus bieti | reverse complement strand
CTGCAAAGGACATGAACTCATCCTTTTGTATGGCTGCATAGTATTCCATGGTGTATATGTGTCACATTTTATTTATCCAGTTTATCAATGATAGGCATTTGGGTTGGTTCCCAGTCTTTGCTATTGTGAACAGTGTCGCAAGAAACTTATGTGTGCATTTGTCTTTATAGTAGAATGATTTATAATCCTTTGGGTATATACCCAGTAATGGGAATGCTGGGTCAATTGGTATTTCTGTTTCTAGATCTTTGAGGAATTGCCATATTGTCTTGCACAATGGTTGCACTAATTTATACTCCCACCAACAGTGTAAAAGTGTACCCATTTCTCCACATCCTCTCCAGCATCTGTTGTTTCCTGACTTTTTAATGGTTACCATTCTAACTGACCTGAGGTAATATCTCATTGTGGTTTTGATTTGCGTTTCTCTAATTACCAGTGATGATGAGCATTTTTCATGTTTCTTGGCCACATAAATGTCTTCTTTTGAGAATTGTATGTTCATATCCTTCTCCTACTTTTTGATGGGTTGTTTTTTCTTGTAAATTTAAGTTCTTTGTAGATTGTGGATAATTAGCCCTTTTGTCAGATGCATAGATTGCAAAAAATTTCTCCCATTCTGTAGGTTGCCTGTTCACTTATTTAAAAATGACTATATAAATAGTTCTCTCAATTATCATTTATTCTCTCTAGGGAAGCTTAAAAAATAAAGAAGAAGGAAAAACAACACATTGGTCTGGCCACCTCATCAATCCAACAAGCATTGTTGTGGCATTTCAGTGGAGAAGGAAACTTGGGGGAAAAATAACCCATCAAGGGTTGTAAGAACAGCTCCCAATTTAACCGTCCCTGTCCCTATTTATCCACCTTTATTCACCACCCAAGACCATCCATTATTCTAGAGCACTCTCACCTATAAAAGTGGTCAAAGCATCAGGAGCAGGCAAGGAGAGAGAACCAAAAGGCATCAAGAAACTGATTTGCTTGAGAAAAGCAGCCATTCTTCCTTTAACAGCTCTCTATGGCTGAGAGGGAAAATGCCCAAGAGATCATTTATGTGACTTAGAGACTCGTTTTTGGGAGGTTCAGAGTAGCATGGAGAATTTAAGATAATGACAAGAGTCTAAATTTTTAAAGTTTCAAATCTAAATTTTAAAATTTCAAGGTTTCAACAGAATGTGTATATATTCAAACTTT
>NW_016817331.1:0-1196 GCF_001698545.2 Rhinopithecus bieti | reverse complement strand
CTCCAGCCTGGGCAACAAGAGTGAAACTTTGTCTCAAACAAACAAACAAAACAAGTACAAACAAGCCCAGACAATGAAGACTATAATAAACACTTAACTCCTCAATGCCCAGACACAGACGAACATCCACTAGCAACAAGACCATCCAATAAAACATGGCTTCACTAAGTGAGCTAAATAAGGTACCAGGGGCCAATCCTGGATATACGGGATTCCTTTTCACACAGAGACTTCAAAATACCTGTTTTGAGGAAACACAAAGAAATTCAAAATAACACAGAGAAGGAATTCAGAATTCTATCAGATGAATTTTAAAAAGAGATTGAAAATAATTAAAAAGTATCAAGCAGAAATTCTGGAGTTAAAAAAATACACTTGACACACCATAAAATGTATCACTCTTTTTTTCTTTTTCTTTTTTTTTTTGAGAAAGGGCCTTACTTTGCTGCCCAGGCTGGAGTGCAGTGGCTGTGATCTCAGCTCATTGCAACCTCCACCTACTGGGTTCAAATGATTCTCCTGCCTCAGCCTCCTGAGTAGCTGGGATTATAGGCATGTGCCACTACCCCTGGCTAATTTTTGTATTTTTGGTAGAGATGGAGTTTCACTATGTTGGCCAGGGTGGTCTCCAACTCCTGACCTCAGGTGATCTACCTGCCTTTGCCTCCTAAAGTCCTGGGATTACAAGTGTGAGTCACTGTGCCCAGCCACATCAGACTTTTAATAGCAGAATAGATCAAGCAGAAAAAAGAATTAGTGAGCTTGAAGGCAGGCTATTCGAAAATACATAGAGAAGACAAAAGAAAAAAGAATAAAAAACAATGAGGCACGTCTACAGGATCTAGAAAATAGCCTCAACAGGACAAATCTAAGAGTTATTGGCCTTAAAGAGGAGACAGAGAAAGAGATAAGGGTAGAAAGTTTATTCAAAGGGATAATAACAGAGAACTTCCCAAACCTACAGAAAGATATCGGTATCAAAGTACAAGAAGGTTATAGAACACCCAGCAGACTTAACTCAAAGAAGACTACCTCGCCGGGCGCGGTGGTTCAAGCCTGTAATCCCAGCACTTTGGGAGGCCGAGACGGGCGGATCACGAGGTCAGGAGATTGAGACCATCCTGGCTAACATGGTGAAACCTCGTCTCTACTAAAAAGAATACAGAAAACTAGCCGGGCGAGGTAGCGGGCGCCTG
>NW_016817330.1:0-1186 GCF_001698545.2 Rhinopithecus bieti | reverse complement strand
CCATAGAGCCTTGGGCTTTCACCTCTTATACACATGTTGAAGCTATGATGTTAGATAATATAGAAATTGGGTGTTTGGACTCACAAATAGATTTCAGAATTCATAATTCAGATATATGATAAAGTGGAGTGATGGTAATAATGACAATTTTTTTTACAGCTTTTCTTTTCTCTTCCTGACTCTTGTCAAAGAATTTCTTGCTCTTGAGGGAGAGACATGGGAGACTGAAATAAAGAAAATTAGTAGAAGGCACTGAATGCCAAAAAAAGTCTTCTTCATATAATTGTAATCAATTATTTCCACTATTGTCAGTGTCCTTCCATAGGATGTATCTTGACTGGGAAAAAAAAGCAACTTGGAAGAGCTAAAGCAGTATAGATTTGCCATGCTGATTATTTTAAATGTAACCAGAATGCCCTCTGGGAATGCCAAATTTTTAGAAGATGCAGTAGATAGAACCCAAGGATAAAAAGTTTCACATGATTCTTTCAGATTTGATGTGCATTCATTAATAAAGTTGTCAGAACCCATTGTATCAAACCATAACATGAAACATTTATTCAATTATATTCTTGTCTTAGTCTGTTTTCTGTTGCTGTAACAAAACACCAGACTGGATAATTTATTTCAAAAAAGAAACATTCGGCTCATGGTTCTGGAGACTGGGAAGTCCAAGAACCTGGCACTGGAATTTGCTCAACATCTGGTGAGGGCCTTCTTGCTGCCTCAAGTTGTGATAGAAGGGTGGAAGGGCAAAAAGTGCATTTCAACTCAGGTCTCTCCTCTTATAAAGCCTTGGGTCCCATCATGGGGTCTACCCCATCAACATATGAATTTGAGGATTAATTTTTCAACATATGAAACTTGGGGAACACATTCAAACCATAGTTGTTTCTACCATTTTATCTTATAACATATTTCTTGTTTAATCATTCTCTAAAGCCAGTCAGCAGTATTCAATACCTGTACATAATTTTACTAGAGATACACCATGCCTTTTATCACTTTCCTACTTTATATGAGAAATAGTATATGGGTCATCTGTTTTATAACTTAAAATGGAAAAGTAATTATATTAGAACTTTATGTTAATTGTTTTAGTGATCAGTTTCACGAGATATACTTTTAGTTCTCATTTATTTTATAACATTCCTCAAAATAGCTATTTGAATTGAAAATGAAAAAC
>NW_016817329.1:0-687 GCF_001698545.2 Rhinopithecus bieti | reverse complement strand
AAACTGCTTTGTGATGGATGAATTCATCTCACAGAGCTATGACATGCTTTTCTTTGAGCATTTTGATAACACTGTTTTCGTGGAGTCTGCCATAGGATATTTGGGAGTGCAATGAAGAATATGGTGACAAAGGAAATATCCTCATAGTAAAACCAAAAAGAAGCTTTCTGAGAAACTGCTTGGTGATGTGATAATTTATCTCACAGAGTTATATGATTATTTTCATGGATCGGTTTGGTAGCACTGTTTTTGGGGAACTTAAGAAGGGATATTTTGGATCTCATTGAAGACTGTGGTGACTAAGCAAATATCCTCAGATAAAAACTAGAAAGGAGCTTTCTGAGAAAATTCTTTGTGATATGTGAATTCATCTCACAGAGTTATCCTTTATTTTCAAGGAGCAGTTCGCTAACACTGTTTTCGTGGAATATGCAAAAGGATATTTGGGAGCACATTGAGGACTATGGTGAAAAAGGAAATATCATCAGATAAAAACTAGAATGAAACTTTCTGAGAAACTGCTTTGTGATGTGTGAATTCGTCTCACAGAGCTACATCATGCTTTTCTTTGAGCCACTTAATAACACTGTTTTTGTGGAATCTGCAGTAGGATATTTGGGAGTGCATTGAAGCCTATGGTTGCAAAGGAAATATCCTCAGAAGAAAACTAGAAAGAAGCTTTCTGAG
>NW_016817328.1:0-1604 GCF_001698545.2 Rhinopithecus bieti | reverse complement strand
ACACATCACAAAACAGTTTCTCAGATAGCTTTGTTCTAGTTTTATATGATGATATTTCTTTTGTCACCTAAGATTCAATGGACTCCAAAATATCCCTTTGAAGATTCCAAGGAAACAGTGTTAGGAAACTGCTCACTGAAAAGGACAGTGTAACCCTGTGAGATGAATTCACACATCACAATGTAGTTTCTCACATTGCTTCTTTCTAGTTTTATCTGAGGATAATTCCTTTTCACCATAGGTCTCAATGCACTCGTAAATATCCGTTTGCAGATTCCACGAAAATAGTGTTATCAAACTACTCCATGAAAAGAAAGGTGTAACTCTGTAAGATAAATTCACACATCACCAAGAAGTTTCTCAGAAACTTCTTTTTAGTTTTTATATGAGGATATTTCCTTTGTCACCATAGGCTTTAAGGCAATCCAAAATATCCCTTCTCAGATTCCCCAAAAACAATGTGACAAAACTACTGCATGCAAAGTACCATGTAATGCTGTGAGATGTATTTACACATCAGAAAGCAGATTCTCAAAAAGCTTCTTTCTAGCTTCTTTCTGAGGATATTTCCTTGTCACCATAACTTCAATGTGCTCTGAAACATCCTATTGCAGATTCCAAGAAAAGAGTGTGAGCAAACTGCTCAATGTAAACATCAGCATAAGTCTGTGGGTTGAGTTCACACATCACAAAGCAGTTTATTGGAAAGCTTCTTGTTGTTTTTTATCTCATTATACTTTGTTTGTCACCATTGGCTTCAAAGCACTCCTCAATATCCTATTGTAGATTCCAGGAAAACAGGGTTAGCAAACTGCTCAATAAAACAAATGGTGTAACTCTGTGAGATGAGATCACACGTCACAAAAAACTTTCTCAGAAAGCCTGCTTCTAGTTTTTTTCTGAGCATATTTCCTTTGTCACCTTTGGCTTCAATGTGATCCAAAATATACCTTTTCAGTTTCCCCTAAAACAATGCTCCCAAACAGATCCATTAAATAAATCATGTAACTCTGGGAGATGAATTAACACATCACAAAGCGGTTTCTCAGAAAGCTTCTTTATAGTTTTTATATGAAGATATTTCCTTAGTCACAGTAAGCTTCAATGTGTTGCAAAATATTCCATTGCAGATTCTAAGAAAACAGTGTTAGCAGACTGCTAAATGAAAAGAACTTTGCAACTCTGTGAGATGAATTCACATATTACAAAGCAGTTTCTCAGGAAGGTTCTATCCAGTATTTATCTCAGGACATTTACTTATTAACCATATGCCTCAACGTGCTCCATATATCCCTTTGCATATTCCACAAAACAATGTTGACAAACTGCTTCATGAAAAGAAAGGTGTAATACTGTGAGATGAATTCCCACATCACAAAGTAACTTCTCAGAAAAGTTCTTTATTATTTTTTTCAGAGTATATTTCCTTTGTCACTGCAGGCATTAAAATAATCCTCCTCATATTCCCCAAAAACAGTACTACCAAACAGCTCTTTGAAAAGAATTGTGTAACACTGAGAATAATTCCCAAGTCACAAAGCAGTTTCTTAGAAAGCTTCTTTCCAGTTTTAGTCTGAGGTATTTCCATTGTCACCGTAAGCTTC
>NW_016817327.1:0-1606 GCF_001698545.2 Rhinopithecus bieti | reverse complement strand
GTGTGTGTAATGCTTCACCTGCTTCGAGGCTGCATTTACTTTGGGCTTGCCAGGCAGGCGGGAGTAGGCTGTGTGCACCGCATGCAGCACCCCTTCTGGGCAATCTCCAGCATCTCCTCCCGGTAGAGTGGTCCTCACCTGGGCGGCGGCACCGGAACACCAGGGTCACGCGGCCTTCCCCGCACTCCTGCAGGAGTCCCGGGCTGTTATCATGTTGGCCACCAGAGGGTGAAAAGGCTCCAAGCCGAACTGGAATTCTCACTTCACTCCCACAAGTATCCCAGCTAGTTAACAGCATTGTCCCTACTTTACAGATGAGGAAACTGAGGCCCAGGACATTCCGATCACTCATCCATAGTCACACAACCCAAAGCACAGATGCAGGATTCCCTCGGCCCATCACAGGTCAAAAGCAGGGACTTTCCCGTTACCTCCACTCCCGGGTGAAGGAGCCCCGGCTCCAATGCCTGAGACGGGAAGGCGGCCGTTCTCACCCACAGAGGCCCGCACAGGGAGGCAAACGTAGGAGGCCTTCCCGTCAGAAAGGTCCAGGAGCCGTTTGTGGGGCTGCGATTCTGCCCCTAGGCAGGCGCTGCCCCCTGGTGCCCCTCCCACCTGGGAAGCCTCTAGCCCTACCCTTGTGCTGGGAGTCATGGAGCCGCTGCTGCCAGAAACTGCGGAAGGGGCGATGCCTGTGCCAGGCCCGACGAGGATGCAAGGATGGGAGGGGTCCTCGGGGAGGTGGAAGCCGCTGGCGCTGAAGAGGACAGAAGAAGAGGGGGCCAGCCCTCAGACACCCCGGGCCCACACACACACAGGATGGCTGGGGAGCTGGGCCTGTGGGGGGCGGTCGTGAGGGGGTGGAGAGGACAAGCAGCTGCTATTTGATTTCCCACGTCCTGCAGGCTGCTTCACCTCTGTCCAGCCACCAGCACCTCCCCAGGTCCTTCTGAAAAAGGGCCAAGCTCACTGGACTCTGGGCCCCTCCAGCACTGCTGTCATCGCCGTCCCTGCTAGAGACAGCCACAGCGGTGTGACCCCAGTGTTTTCTTTATGGGCCAAGGGACCCTGAGCAGCACCTAAACCCCAGATCTCCCCCTTTCCTCCCGGAACCCCAGGGGTCGGCGGTCCCACAGGAGACAGAGCGGAACGGGTGCTTACTTCCGCAGAAAGCAGGGCACTGGGTCTCGGGGCTTCAGGCTGTTGAGCCATGTGCTGCAGACGCCGTGGTGCAGAGGACCCTGGCCATCCGCAAAGATAACACAAAGTGACCAACGTTCCCCACTGCCCATGCGCAAACCGTGCCAGCTGCTCCGCCCACACCACGGCCTCCTTGGACGCCCCCACTCAGGCACTCTCAGGACTCAATGAGCAGCTGTTTGTCCTCCTGGTTCTGAGCTCCACCCTCTGAGAGCCCAGAGCCGAGGAAGGTTGAAAGGGACTTAGAGAGGCTGCAAGCTGTTCCTTCTGCCAATGCGGAAACCGAGTCCCGGAGAGGAAAAGTGACTTGGACAAGGTCACTCAGGTCGTGACGGAATCAGGTGGACAGCTCAGGTTCCCTGACTCCTACTCCAGTGCTCCTTCCAAAGACTTTCTCCAGGAACAT
>NW_016817326.1:0-1267 GCF_001698545.2 Rhinopithecus bieti | reverse complement strand
ATGTTCTAAAATTCTAAAATTTACTCAAAAGCTCAAATTTTATAACTGACAAAAAATCTTGTTTATTTTTCATTAAAAGCTGCTGATTTCCTATGAAAAAATAATCAAATAATAATAACATAATTTGTTATGTTTGCATGAATAACGATAATTTGTAAAAATAGTGTTCCATAAAAAAATTTCAGCTCACAAATAAAACAATTTCAAAAATACTTTTCCTCAAGACAGTTATTTTATTTTACTTTATTTTATCTATTTATTTATTTTGAGATGGAGTTTCATTCTTGTTGCCCAGGCTGGAGTGCAATGGTACGATCTTGGCTCACCACAACCTCCACCTCCCGGGTTCAAGCGATTCTCCTGCCTCAACTTCCCGAGTAGCTTGGATTACAGGCATGTGCCACCATGCCTGGCTAATTTTGTATTTTCAGTGGAGATGGGGTTTCTCCATGTTAGTCAGACTGGTCTCAAACTGCCGACCTCAGGTGATCCGCCTGCCTCGGCCTCTCAAAGTACTGGGATTACAGATGTGAGCCACCATGCCCAGCCAAGACAATTATTATACTTTAGTTTGGAGTAGAAGTGTTTTAATGCTTTTTCCATTTTCTCACATACATTTTCAAAAGGATATCCAAGTCAAGATTTGATAAAATTTATTTATTATTAGCAATGATTATTACTAAGTGGCACTGGCTTATTTTGTAAATGTGTGTCAGTGAAGAGTATGATTACTTTTCCTATATGTAATGCCACTTAGATTCATACTAAGGCATCAGGAGTTTAAATCATTATTGCTTTTGCGTTATTGATACATCAACATGGTGAAACAGGTAAATGATGTATTAAAATAGTTTTACTGTTGTTATTCTCTGAAAAGAGAGTCAAGGAAACACAGAGAACCAATGGAGACCATATTAATCAATGGTTATTCTAGGAAAAGTCTATCATATGACCTCAAGATATTTATTGAAGACATTTTTAAATTAAATTTGTACTTATTATAAAAAACTAAGACAGCAAATGAATAGATGAAAATGCTGCATATTTGCAGCATCTATAGAATTGATACAATATTCCAGAATATTTTAAATGAAAAACATTAGATCTCTCTTTATGTTTCTCCCTTTGTTACTCTCTATCTATACACACATTTACTTATACATATGCATATCAACACAGAATTGTAGATTAAAGTGACAAAATATTTTTTAAAGTATGGCATATGAAGTTAAACTACTAATTGCCACTTCAAAGAAAGGCTGTTTGA
>NW_016817325.1:0-1266 GCF_001698545.2 Rhinopithecus bieti | reverse complement strand
TATATATATATATATATATACACACACACACACACACACGACAAACATGTATGTTCAGACATATGTATATATACATGTGGCATTGTCATGAAGTCTTTTATATTTTATTGGTTTAAGTAGAGAAATTTATAACACTGAACTAGTTATTTAATTCCTTATCCATAAACTGGATTTACATTTGTCTCTTTCTATGAATACTCTGAGAATGATTTAATATACAGATATTTTAATGTTATTTCAGCATAGTTATTTGTAGTGATATATTGCATCAAAGTATGAATAGGATATGTCTCATTTGATCCTAATATTAAACTTAAAAATATGCATTATAAACTTAGCAAATAGGGATACAATTTATTGCTTGGCTTGAAATCCAAATATCGTACCTCTGCATTATCTGTATATTTATACCTATGGAAGATGCTTTGGGATATGGATGCCATTTCACTGATATTTACTTTTACCTCTTGCCATTTCTGTAACATTTCAAGAAAACTGTAAAGAGCAATGGCATACCCAATGTTAATGAAATGTTCTTTGTATTAGGCTGAAAGGTGTGTGACTAATATTGTAACGAACTAATTTTTAAAATTCATCATTCAGACATCAGAAAAACTTCAGTACATTTATTTGTCTAATTAACAAACTTTTATTTTTGCTTCAGGTTAAAAGATAACCTTAGTCATTTAATAAATTATTGGAACCAACTTATTTTACTTTTTTCCCCATACATACTGTGCTTACATATGAGACCTACTTTTTGATAAAACATGTTACTTCCAACTTAAATGTAAGAGCTTACCTAACATGACATGCGGTATTCATCTAGTGTGAACTTTCAACAAAACTCATTTATTACTAAGCTTAGTTCTAGATCAGTGTATACTGTAGCTAATTGCATTATGTAATTTTATTATTACTTATGTAAGAATTACCATATATTGAGCACCTTCTGTGACAGACACTTTATTTGCATTATTTTTATAAAATTTTTTATTTCTTTATATTAAAACATTCACCCTATACAAGAATGTATTATACACATACAGTTTAAAGAATAATAAAGCAAACACACATTTACCCATTACCCAACTTAAGAATCAGAACCTTTGACGTTGCTAATGTATTTCTTCTTGATCATATGTACCTGTCCCCAAAAGAGGGGACATTTTGAGTTCGTCATTTCTGTATTTTTTTAAAATTTTCACTTATTTTAAATATTGTGGGATCAAAGAGTTTATTTTCTTTTCTTTTCTTCCCTTTTTT
>NW_016817324.1:0-1471 GCF_001698545.2 Rhinopithecus bieti | reverse complement strand
TTCTGTATAAATAGATTTCAGAAACTTCTATTTCAAATCCCAGTTAAAGAGAGGAAAATTACAGAAAGGAACTGCAGTTCCAAATTTTCCTTTCAGGACAGTCAATAAAATTAGCTTTTTGTTTAACTAAAAGTAAGATTTCAACTATCTAACTATATCAGAAAAACCTGTGTTTGATTTTGGGTAGTCAAGCCAGAATTCCTTGCAGATCATCCACATGCACCTACATCTCTTTCCACTACTTTTCCTCTTTTATCTCTCTTCCTGCATCTACTGAAACTGTAGGCCAGGTGCGGTGGCTCACACCTGTAATCCCAGCACTTTGGGAGGCTGAGGTGGGTGGATCACCTGAAGTCAGGGGTTCGAGACCAGCCTGGCCAACATGGTGAAACCCCCGTCTTGACTAAAAATGCGAAAATTAGCCAAGCGTGGTGGCATGCACCTGTAATCCCAGCTATTTGGGAGACTGGCTGAGGCAGGTGAATCGCTTGAACTTAGGAGATGGAGGTGCAATGAGCCGAGATCGTGCCACTGCACTCCAGCTTGGGTGACAGAGCAAAACTGTCTCAAAAAAAAAAAGAAAAGAAAAGAAACTGTAATTACTGAGGCACACTGTAGTTCTGTCAATTCCTTTTCATTTGGCTTCTGGATGAAGATAGGAGCTGGAGGAAGACAGGTTAGGAGCTGGAAGAAGTCTTTATCTAATATATTTCTGGTTTTGCCTGACCCGAAGATGTTTTTGCAAGGCAAGGAGATGCCACTGGTTCTGGCTTTGGTTCTACTTGCTGGTTGAGGCTTCTGTTCAGCTATGTGACATATCTGCATTTGAGGAAGCTAAAGTGCTGAAATGTAATCCGCTTCTTACTGGCATTCCTAAAAACATGCCTGAATTTGTGAGGGGATTCCTGCATGGCTGTTCTTTCAAGATACCAGACACATCCTCCTACCTAACTTGTCAGGAGGTGTGAGGAGAGCATGTGAAGGGATATAGCCGTAACACAAGAGACTGGCCACTCGTCAGATCCCCATGTCCCTCTGTCCTCACTGGCTGTTGGGTGCCACCATCTTCCTTCCCTACCCCCGTCCATGCTGTATTCTTGAAGTCTTATTAAATGGGAGCAATAGAAAGATCGGGAACTAGGAAATATGAATGAGCCAATGAAAATTTAACTGAGTTACAGCCAGGCACAGTGGCTTATGCCTGTAATCCCAGCACTTTGGGAGGTGGAGGCAGTTGGATCACTTGAAGTCAGGTGTTTGAGTTGAGCCTGGCCAACATGGTGAAACCCTATTTCTACTAAAAATACAAAAATTAGCCAGGTATGCTGGTGCACACTTGTAATCCCAGCTACGTGGGAGGCTGAGGTGGGAGGACCACTTGAACCCAGGAGATAGAGGTTTCAGTGAGCTGAGAGCCAAGATTGTATCACTGCATTCCAGCCTGGGTGACAGAGTGAAACTCTGTCTCAAA
>NW_016817323.1:0-1266 GCF_001698545.2 Rhinopithecus bieti | reverse complement strand
TTATTTGGGAGGCTGACGCAGGAGAAGTGCTTGAACCTAGGAGGCGGGGATTGCAGTGAGCCAAGATCACACCACTGCACTCCAGCCCGGGTGAGAGAGTGAGACTCCATCTCAAAAAAAAAAAGAAGAATCCAAGTTTTGTAAATCAAAAAAATTTCAGATTTATTCTGGCTTCATTGTTCATTATGTATCTTGAACAAGTTATTTAACTTCTATGTGCCTTATTTTCCTCATTAGTAAAGATGGGCAAACAATAGCTAACTCACAGAGTTACTTAATACCTAAAATACGATAATGAGCATATGACAATTGGCACAGTATCTGATACTTATTTAGTAATTGCATTTATTATCACTGCAAAAACAGTGTCTGATTATCTCTTCACTCATCATCCATCTCCTTCCTCGCATTGTTCTTCTTCCTGTTTCTATGATTGTGTCCCCACTCTATCCTATCCCTCCTCCCTGCCCCCTCCTCAAACAAACAAGCAAACAAACAAACCTTTCTTTTGCTCCTATTTAAGGCATATGTATCCAGTAGCAGCCATTTCAAATCTTACCTTCTTCATAAAGTTATCTTGGCTTTTTCAGCCCATATCTAGTTTGTACTTCCATGAACTATCATAATACTCAGGATATTATGTCACAAAATCCACATCTTCCTACATACACTCTGTTGTTAGTTACTTATTTTGGTATATTTATTTGACATATCTATTATCTACATATCTACAGATACAGCTATTTCTATATCTATCTGTTTATCTTGAACTCCTCATGACATTTAGCACCATGCTTCATACAGTGGGAAGTATACATTAGACTTAGGAACAAGAGATGTTAGTTACAAAAAGCTGGAATTTGAATTCTGCTATTTTTAGAAAAACAGGTGATCACAGAAAAACTATTTAACCTTTTGAGCCTCACATTTCTTCATATAGGCAATGGAATGATAACACTTACATTACTGGATAGCTGCTATGATTACAGTAGAAAATACATGTGAGTACTTAACACAGTATCTGAAATCTAGTAGAAACTTCATAAATAGAACTCGCAATCACGTCTTCATCACTGTTACTACTCTTACCAGTTAATTAATTCCTAAACGCTCATAAAACAGATACTCAATGAAGCCATAAACCCCATTTTAACTGAAAACAACTGAATTTGTGGTATGCTCTCTCTTGCATTCTCTGTTTCTGTCTCTCTCTATATCTGTAGATTTCCTAAATACTTCATTACATATTTCCTTCTCTCTTTTCAG
>NW_016817322.1:0-1051 GCF_001698545.2 Rhinopithecus bieti | reverse complement strand
AAAAGTAAAATAAAATAAATTCTAAAATATGTGACAGTGAAATATTTTAAAATGGAAAAACAATATAAAATATAAAATACAGCAAATATTTTTTTCTGACTGATTACAGGGCAAGAAAAAGAGAGCTGAATTAAGAAAGCATTGTAAGGAAACTTAAAATATTAAAGGAGCACTATAGGCTGCATTAGAACCAATGGAGAAAAGAATTAAAGCTATAGAATAATAAGTGATGTCAATGAAAATTTAGGACTCTTCCTTAGGATCCAAGGGAAAGGAGCAAAGAGACAATGAGAGATAAGAAAGGACATATATGGGGGAATAAAAATGTATACCCTAGGTACACAAAATCAGTGTTTCTAGAAAATAAAAGAGAATAAATGAGGAGCTAAGAATAAATGAAGAGATTTTTCAAAGTGTACAAAATTTTGCTTAGGCAGGATGAATACATTTTGGAGATCTAAGTACAGAATGGTAACTATAGTTATAAAAGTAAAATTGGAGAAAGAATCTAATACTCAGTATAAGAAAACTCTCTTCACCTAAGGAAATTCCGATTCAGGATATCAAAGCAGATTACTGAATAAAGACAAAATAAATAAAAAGAGAATATCACCAAGATACAAAAGTCCTCACATTTTTATTCTAGTCACTTCCCCTATTCCAGTAATAGATACCAGCGTTCACCAGTATTTTCAGTAATACCTATCTAAACTTCAGGAACAAATAATTCCCTTGATAATTAAAATGTTTCAGAACATTTGCAGAGAAAGTTAATCTTGGAATTATGCTTATGAAATCAGCATGACATTGCAATTAAATTCCAATTAAAACCTGAAAATATATGCCAAAAGTACCAAATAAAATAGTAGCAAATTGAATTGAGCATTCTATTAAAAATGATAGTCCGTAACCAAGAGAGATTCATGGCAACAATGTGAGGATAATTTTGTTAGTATTTTTCATCTTATATTACGAAATAAATAAGTGTTATCTCCAAAGATACCAAAATGCATTTGAAAATATTAACATTTCTTAATTTCAATGAGTTTAA
>NW_016817321.1:0-740 GCF_001698545.2 Rhinopithecus bieti | reverse complement strand
TGATTTTCCTCATGTAGGTAATCTACTCATACTCCTAATGTATTTATCCAGATCTTTCTTCCAAGCCCCTTGGATGCCTGAAATCTTATAGGTCTCAAACTGAAAACATCATTTTTATTTTTTTCCTGACTTTTTTCTGACCCGTTGTAATCTACTCTGTCATCTAGTTTCCGCATCCTAGTAAATAACACCTAGGAAGTAGCCATGAAATGCCCGAGCACTTCAACCAGCACTTCAACTGTCCCCCACATCCTGCACTTCAACCCTCCTCCAGGTCACCAATCCAGTCACACACCAAAGTTTGCATTATCTACCTTCTTATAATTTTCCGTATCTTATTACCATAATTAACTCTCTACCTATAATTTTGAAGTACTCCTTTCTACTTTTGCCCCATCTCCCCATGTTCATCTTTACACCGCTGGAAGGGTCACTTTCTAAAATATATTTGTAATGATTTAACTCATCTGCATATTGAGTGAATACCCGTTACATGAAGGGGTAATTTCACATTCTAGTGTGACACATACCGTATATGGTTTGGCCCCATTTTATCTCTTCAACTCATTTCCTCTGACTGTGTTCCAGTTTTACCACATAACTTTGGCATCCCTCAGTTGCCATGTTGTTTCATGCCTTACTATTTTGCACATGCTATTTCACCTAGAGTCTTTGTATCCTGACTCTGCACTTTGTCTGTCCTTCCAAATATGGTCCCATTATGGTAGCATTTTCTATGG
>NW_016817320.1:0-1049 GCF_001698545.2 Rhinopithecus bieti | reverse complement strand
TTTTTATCTGAGGATTTTTCATTTTTCACCATTGGCCTCAAATCACTCCCAAATATCCCTTTGCAGATTCCACGAAAACAGTGTTTGCAAACTCCTCCATGAAAAGGGAGGTGTAACTCTTTGAGTTGAATTCACACATTATGAAGAACTTTCTCAAAACCTTCTTTCTAGTTTTATCTGAGAATATTTCCTTTGTTTCCATAGGTTTAAATGACATCCAAAACATCCCTTCTCAGATTCACCAAAAACAGTGTTACCAAACTGCTCCATGAAAAGAATCGTGTAACTGCATGAGATGAATTAAAACATCACAAAGCAATTTGTCAGAAAGCTTCTTTCTAGTTTTTATCTGAGGATATTTCCGTTGTCACCATAAGCTTCAATGTGCTCTGAAATATCAGATTGCAGATTCCAAGAAAACAGTGTAAGCAAACTGCTCAATGCAAAGAAGAGTGAAACTCTGTGATATGAATTCACACATCACAAAGGACTTTCTCAGAAAGCTTCTTTCTAGATTTTATCTGAGGATATTCCCTTTTTCACTATAGGCATTAAAGTGCTCCGGAATATCCCATTGCAGATTCCATGAAAACAGTGTTAGCAAGCTACTACAGGAAAAGAAAGGTGTGACTATGTGGTCTGAATTGACACGTCACAAAGAACTTTCTCAGAAACTTTCTTTCTAGATTTTAACTAAGGATATGTCCTTTGTCACCATAGACTTCAATGTGATCCAATATATCCCTTCTCAGATTCCCCAAAAACAGTGCTACCAAACTCTTCATTGAAAAGAATGGTGTAACTCTGTGAGATGAGTTCACATATCACAAAGTTGTTTCACAGAAAACTCTTTCTAGTTTTATCTGATTATATTTCCTTTTCACCATATTCCTCAAAGTGATCCCAAACATCCCATTGCAGATTAAATGAAAAAAGTGTTAGCAAACTTCTCAATGAAGAGAATGGTGTAACTCTGTGAGATGAATTCACACATCACAAAGCAGTTTCAGAGAAAGCTCCTTTGTAGTTTTTATCTGAGGATATTTCCT
>NW_016817319.1:0-1251 GCF_001698545.2 Rhinopithecus bieti | reverse complement strand
AAAAAAAAAAAAAAAATAGAGATGAGGTCTTGCTCTGTTGCCCAGGCTTGTCTCAAACTCCTGGGCTCAAGTGATCCTCCTGCCTCAGCCTTCCAAAGTGTTGCGATTACAGGCGTGAGCCACCGTGCCTGGTCTCATCCTCATTTCTTACTTACACCTCATAGAGCCTCAGTTTTCTCTCCTGTGAAATGGGTGTCCCCCAAAAGTTGTGGTGACTATTCAATGAGGCAGAAGCTACAAAGCACTGAACTGAACACAGGAGCCTGCGATGAATGGGCGCTTCCGTTATCTTTATCCTCACTCCCTGCCTGTCTGCTGGCACTTCAGTGGCCCCATGCCTGACTTCAGTGCTGTTGGATCCAAGCACAGAATTGTGACCTGGGAAGGCGGTGAGGCACCCCCTTCCTGGAAGTTTGCAAGCAGAAGCTCTGCACAGTAGCAGGGCCCAAATGCCCTGTAGAAAGGACTTTGTATCCCATGATGTGGCATGGCCACTGCAGGCATGAGCATGTTGGTACAGGTCTATGAACAAGCCTGTGAGGTCCCAAGGACCAGGTGGGTCCCTCACTGTCACATTCCCCTCCAGTGCCCAGGATAGCGTTCTGCACAACATACGTGCTCCCTCAAGCTCCCATTACGACTGACACTAGTGATATCATGTCGAAGGAGGACAGTCCTGGTCCTCAGAGAGAAAGATCTATTTAAACAGATAATTGCACACACACAAAATCATGTTGAATGTGCTGCTTGCCGTGAAGGAGGAGTTTAGGACACTGGGGAAGGGGTGATAATAATGGCAGGCCTGACCTAGTCAGAGGGGTGGGGTGCAGAAATGTCCTCTCTGATGAAGGGTAATTATCTGAGGTTGAAGGCTGAATGCTGCTTGGTGGGGCAAGATGGGGGAAAAAAAAAGATTCGTGTTTCACACAGCCAGGCATGGTGGCTCACGCCTGTAATCCCAGCACTTTGGGAGCCAAAGCGGGTGGATTACCTGAACTCAGGAGTTTGAGACCAGCCTGATCAACATGGTGAAACCCCGTCTCTACTAAAAATACCAAAATTAGCCAGGCGTGGTGGCGGGTGCCTGTAATCCCAGCTACTCAGGAGGCTGAGGCAGGAGAATCGTTGGAGCCTGGGAGGCGGAGGTTGCAGTGAGCAGAGATTGCGCCACTGTACTCCAGGCTGGGTGACAGAGCAAGACTGTCTCAAATAATATAATAATAATAATAATAATAATAATAATAATAATAA
>NW_016817318.1:0-1473 GCF_001698545.2 Rhinopithecus bieti | reverse complement strand
AAATAAAGAGGTTTAAATAGTATAAATGAAGCTTGGATTTTGTCAAAATAAAATTAACATATCTTTTATTGATTTCATGAGACTGACATTGCATGTGAAAACCAAATATTCATTATCAAAACTGCTTTGAAATACTTTAAAATATGTCACAGAAATATTGAAAAGATTTTTTTTTATTTGCAATTTGCTAGTTATGGAACCTCTCTATGTATTCCTTTGTCTGTCTTTTACAATGACATATTCAGCTCATGTAACCTTGTTGTCATTCCAAGATTATTATTTTACACTAAGATTTTTAAGTTCACCAAGAAGTTTTTTTAAATTCCAAAGTGCATTTCAAAAATACCCTCATGAGTCTAACATAACACTCAGAATTAAAGCCACATTTCTGAATCACAAAAATTTCTCCTATTCTATTTGTTTCACTCAGCTTTATTTAGCTGCTATCTACACACTTATTGTATAAATGACAGATTTCCAACCAAAAGCTCAGTAAACACTCAGAGTAGTCAACTTTAATCATAAACAATCACAAAACAAACCTTAAAGCATTTATATCAATGTGAAGCTTTGTAGGAAATTGTTTTCTCAAAGTATTGTAGATGATTATTATGAATAAAATAAATGAGGTAAAGTAATGTTACAATAATGATCTGGAACTGTGAGTCAAATGAGTTAAGATTAAAGGCACAAAGAAACTCTGCCTAATAAACAAGCAGATAACTGCTGGAAAGAAAAATATGTTCCTCGTTTGAAATTAACTGCCAAACATTCTCAACCTACACAAAACTGTCATAAAGGACATCTAAATCAGTCCTTGTTTGTAACATGTGCTGTGACAAGATTTGACAGTTTATCAAAAAACTATAATTGCCACCTAAACATCTAACATTTTGTCAACTGCAAATATGTTTAGTGAAAGCATTTATTTCATTTAAAATACAACATCCATTTTTCTTCACTTTCTGAAAGGACTGACTGAGTTTCTTTTTTCTCTAGCCAATCAAGCTGCATCAGAACTCTCTTTGAATTATTTATGTTGGAATTGTGAAGGGTAAAAGAATAATCAGTAAAGCAAGAAACTATTACCAAGGTAATATATATATACATATATATTCTGGGTATTGACTCAAAAGACCTTCAAAATACAATAATTCTCACAGATCCATAAGGATGACACTGAAATATGCTTGCCTTGGGAAGGAGAAAGATAAGGCATTGTCTCTATATCACAGTTTTTGTTTCCAGAGTAATTTAAGAAACAATGTCCTTAATAGAAGGTGCTATGCAATAGGCATCATTCCTACCTGTAACTTGTGAAAAGCAGTCAATGATAAAACAGATGTCCCTCTCAACCTACAGAGACCAAAGTAAACAGACACTAAATCCCCTTGCAATAGACCAGGTAGGTAACAGAAATGTCAGAATAACAAAGCTACTTCCCTGACACTACTAATGGTTCATTTCTTTCTG
>NW_016817317.1:0-2189 GCF_001698545.2 Rhinopithecus bieti | reverse complement strand
CCATATTACTTTATATACACATAGATATTAGAACAGAGATGAAACAAAGGCTTTCTAAAAGGGAGCTTTTTCAAACTCCATGTCAGTGCAGTCCCCATCTCACTCTTATATCTACTCCCATTCTACTGTGGAGGGAGATGTACTGGGCCAGAAAATATGCTACAAATCCAGCTGTGGTACCTCATTATCACACTATCCTCAAAAAAAGTTCCGTGGATCTTGTCCAATATGCACCAATCCTAAACATAAGTGTCCATCACCAAACAGAACTGTAGATAATTGAAATCCAGACTTTTAAAGTAAAATAGAAAGGAGAAAACAGAGATTAGTTGATGGGTTCCTGTGTATTTAAATCTTATCTATAAACAAGGAAAACTTCCTAGATCAAGGCCAGAGTCATCTTAAATCCTTTTACTCTCTTATTCTTTTTGCATGGTCAGCAGCATTTTCTATGTATTAAAAGACATTCACTAAATTGGCAAAACACTAAAAACATAAACTCGGGAAAATTCAGAGTCACAGAATTCATTTATTTATTTAGTTAGTTAGTTAGTTTCATTTTTTTCAGACGGAGCCTTGCTCTGTCACCCAGGCTGGAGTGCAACAGCGCAATTTTGGCTCACTGCAACTTCCACCTCTTGGTTTCAAGTGATTCTCCTGCCTCAGCCTCCTGAGTAGCTGTGACGACAGGTGTGCACCACCATGCGTGGTTAATTTTTGTATTTCTAGTAGCAACAGGGTTTCACCATGTTGGTCAGATTGGTCTCAAACTCCTGATCTCAAGTGGTCTGCCTGCCTTGGCCTCCCAAAGTGCCAGGATAACAGGCGTGAGCCACCGTGCCCAGCCCAGAGTCATAGAATTTAAAAGGAACTAAATGAATAGAGAATTCAAAATCTATTTATCTCAACAAGAAATGACACAATCTGGTCGAGCGCAGTGGCCCACACCTGTAATCCCAGTACTTTGTGAGGCCGAGGCAGGTGGATCACTTGAGCCCAGGAGTTCCAGACCAGCCTAGACAACATGGTGAAACTGTGTCTCTACAAAATACAAGAATAAAAACAGCCGTGCGTGCTGGCATGTGCCTACAATTCCCAGTAACTCAGGAGACTGAGGTGGGAGGATTGCTTAAGTCCAGGGAAGTCGAGGCTGCAGGGAGCCATAATTGTGCCATTGCATTCCAGCCTAGGCGACAGAGTGAGACCCTGTCACAAAAAAAAAAAAAAAAAAAAAAAAAAAAAAAAAAAAAGGAAGGGGAAAAAAAAAAAAAAAAAAAAAAAAAAAAAAGAAAGAGAGAGAGAGAGAAAGAAAAGAAAAGAAAGAAAGAAAACAATCTTTTTGAGTCAGTCAGCCCTGTCCCCTATTCAAAACATTAACAATTTGATTTATTCATTCTCCAAACATTTATTAAATACCTAATTTTTGCAAAGCACTGACAAACGTGTTATAAAAAGTCAGTATGTCCTCAAAGAATTCTTCATTCTGAATTTCAAAATACCTGAATCTATGAATTCATTCATCAAGTATTTTGGACAGGCCTCCATGCTGCATGCTGGGACTTCTACTGCAAACGAGACAAAGTTCCTGCTCTCAAGGAAGTTAGAATAAAAAGGAGGAAACAGATAAGAAACTGATATCATTAAACTTTATGTGCACCAATTAACTATTTTTAAATTTTTTAAAAAATTTGTCATGCCTCTGAGACAAGTTCAAGGCCAATTAACTATTAAAAACAGATGTAAAAGGGTATCTAATGTAGAAGCCTATATAGACAAAATAGGCAAGCTGTGCTCAACGACTCCCTTCTTTCAAATGCTGAATGGCAGCTTTGTAGTAGGACTACCCGAACAAATTATTCAATTTCTTCATGTCTGTCTATCAAAATGGGGATAATGATAGTACCTCGGCAGGGTGCGGTGGCTCACGCCTGTAATCCCAGCACTTTGGGAGGCCGAGACGGGCGGATCACGAGGTCAGGAGATCGAGACCATCCTGGCTAACACGGTGAAACCCCATCTCTACTAAAAATAAAAAAAATTAGCCAGGCATGGTGGTGGGCGCCTGTTGTCCCAGCTCCACGGGAGGCTGAGGCAGGAGAATGGCGTGAACCCGGGAGGCGGAGCTTGCAGTGAGTCGAGATTCGCCACTGCACTCCAGCCTGGGCGACAGAGCCAGACTCCGTCTCAAA
>NW_016817316.1:0-1198 GCF_001698545.2 Rhinopithecus bieti | reverse complement strand
ATGCATTTGTAACGAAACGGATTAGACTCTTCGCAGCTCCTGTTAAAATCAGCCGCCGCGTCCATGGGTTGATCCAAGAATTCTCTGCAAAGTCTGTAAAATCCCATCCTTGGTCTTGCTTGCTTTAATGACAGTCTGTCACATTTTTGTCCTAATGTGTTCCTTCTCAGCCTGATTTTTTTAACAAACTGGCAACTTTGAAATGTAAAACAGTGAAATCTAGAATTTTCTCCCAGAGAAAAGTTTTCCAGAGAGAACTTCACCCCCCCGCCACCCTCCACACACACACACATACGCCCATCAGTTGAGAACCATATGCTAAGAGCAACTATGTTTACTTTACAAAAGAATAATGTCTTGGCTGGGCGTGGTGGTTCATGCCTGTAATCCCAGCACTTTGGGAGGCCGAGACAGGCAGATCACTTGAGCTCAGGAGTTCGAGACCAGCCTGGGCAACATGGGGAAATCCCGTCTCTACAAAAAAAATTAACCAGATGTGGTGGTACGTGCCTGCAGTCCCAGCTACTCGGGAGGCTGAGGTGCGAGGATTGCTTGAGCCTGGGAAGTGGAGGTTGCAGTGAGCCAAATTGTGCCACAGCACTCCAGCCTGGGAGACAGAGTGAGATGCTGTCTCAGTAATAATAATAACAACAACAACATCTTGAAATATCCATTTCTGCCTCTTTCTTCCCACTGGAGACAAAAGGGTAAACCAGCTTGCAATTTTTTTTTTCCCGTTCCTCACTCCTGGCGGCAGCCAGGCCACTGGGTTCTGAGCTCCTTGTCTCCAGGTAGTTAAGATGAACATGCCAGAGTCAGCTTGCTTCAAGTCTCAGCTCTACATTTGCTAACTTTGGGTAAATCATTCAAGCCTCAGTTTCCTCATCTGTAAAACAAGATTATCAATGTGACTACATCCTACATGGAGTAGACAGCAGACTACAAGGGTGTCTCGAGACCAGCAGAGGCAACATAGTCTTGCTCTGTCACCCAGGCTGGAGTGCAGTGGTGCGATTATAGCTCACTGCAGCCTCGAACTTCAAGTAGCTGGGACTATGGGAGCACGCTATCACGCCCCACTAACTTTGTAACTTTTTCGTAGAGATGGGGTCTTGCTGTGTTACCCAGGCTGGTCTCAAACTCCTTGCCTCCAGCATTCCTCCTGTCTCTACCTCCCAAAGCAGTGGGATTACAGGCA
>NW_016817315.1:0-1613 GCF_001698545.2 Rhinopithecus bieti | reverse complement strand
ATTTAGCAGAGATGGGGTTTCACCGTGTTAGCCAGGGTGGTCTCAATCTCCTGACCTCATAATCTGCCCGCCTCGGCCTTCCAAAGTTCTGGGATTACAGGCATGAGCCACCGTGCCCGGCCTTACTTATTTTTATTTATTTTTATTTTTTATTTTTGAGAAACAGGCTCAGCACTCAGGCTGCAGTGCAGGGATAAGATCACTTGACCTAAAGGGCTCAAGCAATCACCCCATCTCAGCCTCCCAAATAGCTGGGACTACAGGTGCCTGCCATAATGCCCAGCTAATTTTTAAATTATTTGTAGAGATAAAGTCTCACTATATCAACCTAGGCTGGTCTCGAACTCCTGGTCTCAATCAATCTTCCTACTTTGGCATCCCAAAGTGTTGGAATTACAGGCGTGAGCCACTGCACCTGGCCTTTATTATTTTTTATACAAACACACATATATAAAATTGTAAGTAAAAAGAATCATATCATTCATGCAGTATTTATTTGGAAAACTTTCCCCCAGCTCTATCTGTTACAGATATTTAGATAGGCATGAGCAGGGCAGGAGAGGGCTCTCCCCCAACCCACTAGGAACATCAGGTAATGGTTCAACAATTATCATACTGCCTCTCTAAAAATGATAATTTAGCAGCCCACTCAGGGTGGCAGGAGAGACAATCTCCTGATGATCCACAGCTATTAACATTAAATGTGTTAAGTGGGCTGGGTGTGGTGGCTCACACCTGTAATCCCAGCACTTTGGGAGGCTGAGGCTGGCAGATCACCTGAGGTTGGGAGTTTGAGACCAGCCTGGTCAACATGGTGAAACCCCAGCTCTACTAAAAGTACAAAAAAATTAGCCAGGTGTGGTGGCAGGTGCCTGTAATCCCAGCTACTCAGGAGGGTGAGGCAGAAGAATCACCTGAACCTGGAAGCAGAGGTTGCAGTAAGCCGAGATCGCGCCATTGCACTCCAGCCTGGGCAACAAGAGCGAAACCGTCTCAAAGAAAAAAAAAAAAAGTGTTAATTGAATGCAGATGTCATGGGGAAGAAACTTCTTGGGCATGTGCACTAAGAGACGAAATGGCAAAACATGACCTTCTGGGTACACTCCACCGGAAAAAGGGAAGAAAGTCTCACGTGGTCATAGGTACAGCTTCCTAAGCACACTGCATGTGCTCACTTCCCAAGGTTGAGAAGAGCTCTGCACATGTGGAAAGCCCACCCTAAGGGAAGAATCATGGGAAAGAGGTGAGCCTATAAAGTCCTAGGATCACGGTTAAATGGGGCACTTGGCTCTTTAAACTTCATGTGCCTTCCTGGGTCTGTTCCAAACACACCTTCCTTTCTTGTTCTAAAGCCTTTTTACTTTTTTTTTTTTTTTTTGAGACGGAGTCTTGCTCTGTCGCCCAGGCTGGAGTGCAGTGGCCGGATCTCAGCTCACTGCAAGCTCCGCCTCCCGGGTTCACGCCATTCTCCTGCCTCAGCCTCCCAAGTAGCTGGGACTACAGGCGCCCACCACCTCGCCCGGCTAGTTTTTTGTATTGTTAGTAGAGACGGGGTTTCACTGTGTTAGCCAGGATGGTCTCGATCTTCTGACCTCGTGATCTGCCTGTCTCAG
>NW_016817314.1:0-2308 GCF_001698545.2 Rhinopithecus bieti | reverse complement strand
ACTAGGTTTTATTTTTTTTCTTTTTTGTCTTCTTGGTGGAGACAGGGTTTCACCTTGTTAGCCAGGATGATCTCCATCTCTCGGTCTCATGATCCACCCACCTCAGCCTCCCAAAATGCTAGGATTACAGGCGTGAGTCACTGCACCCAGCAGATTTGGTTGTCTACTATACTGCCTTATATTTTCCTAATGGAAAAAATACTATTTCAATTTTTAAATATACCAAAACATTTTGGCAGGAATTGTGGGAAAATTCTTGTGAAACATAAAATCCTCTAATCTCAATATGCATTTATTATTTAAAAATTGGCTTCTACTCCAATAAATTTGTATCACAGCTCATTCTACCTCAGCATTCAGTATTAAGCTTTATCTATTCGAAACAAACTCTTAACATAACTAAAAAGGTGCATCATATTATCTACCAGATTTCATTTCCCACTGATAATTCCAATAATTTGGAAAGCCAAGGAGAAAAGGACACTTGAGGCCAGGAATTTGGATCCCAGTTTGGCAAAATGAAACACTACCTTGACCAAAAGTTTGTAAAAATTAGGAAGATGTGGTAGCTGAACAGTGGTAACCTTAGCACTTTATGAGGCCAATTTGCGTGGATCACTTTAGGCCTAGAGTTGGAGGCAAGCCTGAGTAACACAGCAGAATTCTGTCTCTAAGAGAAAAATAAAATAAATAAATAAGTTAAATAATCAGCTGAGCCTAGTGGGCTTTTGGTCTAGATGCAGCTCACTGGGAGGCTGAGGAAGCAGGATGACATGAGTCCAGGAGTTAGAAGCTGCAGTTAGTGATGATAGCACCTCTGTATTCATTCCGGCTAGAGCATTATAGAGTTTGTCTCTTAAAAGGAAAAGTAAAATGACTGTAGTCTTAAGTTAGTACTAATCAGAAAATATAGAGTACATTGTAATCACTTCACAACTCTTTCAGCATTGTTTTTATTAAAATAAGTTAAGACGTTACTGAACTAAAAGTATTTGATGTAAATTTTGGAGACCTCCACACATTTGCATTTTACTTACTTCTTGACTGTGAAACAAAAGTAGAAGAGCTTTATTAATCAATCTGATATTTGTACTATTTTAGTCCATTTTCATGCACTTATAAAGTTATATGCTAGACTGGGCAATTTATAAGGTGCGGGGGGTTTATTGACTTAGAGATTTATATGTCTGGCAAGGAAAAGAGGAACAAGTCACAGCTTGCACGGATGGCAGCAAGCAAAGAGAGCTTGTGCGGTGAAACAGTGATGTTTAAAGCCATCAGATATAATGAGACTCAATCACAAGAATAGCACAAATGAAAAAATAAACAAACAAACAAACAAAAAAACACCTGCCTCCACTGTGGTTACTCCCTATCTTATCCTCCCACCAACACTTAAGAAAATTCAAGATAAAATTTTGGTGGGGTCACAGTCAAATCATATCATTTCAACCACGGCCCCTCCAAAATCTGAAATCCTAACATTTCAAAGTCACTCATGTTTTTCCACTAGTACTGCAGTGTCTTAACTCATTCAAGCATTAAGTCAATAGTCCAAAGTCTGGTGTTTTATCTGAATCAAGGTAATTTTTTTCTGCCTATGTACCTGTAAAATTGAAAGCAAGTTAGTTACATCATAGATACATGGGGCTACTGGAATTGGGAAAATACAGGCCTTCCAAATATGAGAAATTGACCAGAATAAAGGGGTTACAGGCACTAAGTACATCTGAAATCCAATGAGGCATGAAAAACTTAAGGTTCCAGGATGATCTTCTTTAACTTAATGTCTCATATTCAGGTCATGCAGATGTAACAGGTGGGCTTCCATTGGTTTTGTACAGCTCCTCTCATGAGGCTTTACAGGTTACAGTCTTTTGTCAAGCAGCTTTGAGCAGCTGGCATTGAGTGTCTGTGGGCTTTTCTTGGTGCACGGTCAAGTTGTCTATGGATCAAGCATTCTGAGGTCTGGATGATGAAAACTCTCTATTCCCAGGCCCCCAACCATCATTTGTGTCCCTCCTTGTGTTTTCAATGGTAGAAATACTGTTGCTGATGACAGGGTTCAGGTATAGGTGTCAGATCACAGAATGTATTTGAGAAGTAGCACCAGTGTCTTTGAGCCCCATAAATCTTTCTGTTGGCTGGAGTTCAGTGGGGTCAGATTTTCCCACTCAGTAAGTGCTTCACAAGCTGGGATAAGAAAAAATGCTTTCTTTGAAACAGTTAAAGAATATGATACAGTATTAAAGTTTCATGTATTAAACACAGGCTTAGCTTTAATCATTATGAGTTCACTCCTTAAAAC
>NW_016817313.1:0-1052 GCF_001698545.2 Rhinopithecus bieti | reverse complement strand
TTTTGTATAACTTTTAATGGTTTCCCAAGGTATTATATTATACACACACACACACATGTGAAAATGTTTTCATCTTGAAGAATATTTTCGGGGGTATAAGATTTGAGAATTGCAGGGCTTTTCTTTTGGCATCTGAAAAAATGTTTTACCAATTATTTTTGGCCTCCACAGTTTCTCCATGTTGTCCAAACTGCATTTCCATTACAGGCTGTTTTTATCCATTTCAGTTCAGTTATTATGTGCCTTGGGGTATATTTCCTGAGTTTTATTCTCTTTGGAATTCACTTGCCTTTTCAAATATGCAGGTTTCTGTCTTTTGCCAAATTTGAGAAATTTTCAGGCACTATTTCTTCAAGTCCTTTTTTAGCCCTACTCTCTTCCTCATCTCCTTTCAAAACTCAAATTATGTGAATGTTAGACCCTTTGTTATAGTTCCTCAGGTCCCTGAGGCTCTGGGGTTTTTTGTGTGTAATTTGTTTCTCTTTATTGTTCAGATTGGGTAATTTCTACTGTTCTGTGTCGCATTTCACTGATTCTTTCTCCAATTTCTTTTATTCTGCTATTGAATCCATCCACTGAGCTTTTAATTTCAGATACTGTATTTTTAGTTCTAAATTCTCTACTTGCTTATTTATTTCTTCTCTTTCTTTTCAGAGACTTTCTATTTCTTTGCTAAGGCTTTTATTTTCCATTGATTTCAGGAACATTTATAATTACTCACTGAAGCTTTTTGATGACTGTTGCTTGAAATCTTTGTCAGTTATTTCTAACATCTCTGTTATCTTGATGTTTGTATCACTTGATTGACTTTGTTCATTAATATTGTTATCTGTCAGATTCTTTATGTGACAAAAAATTTTTGTTGTAATTTGGTTATTTTAATGTATCTCATTTTGATACTTATCCTTTTTAGGCCTTTAGTTTTAATTGGCTTCTTGTGATATTGCTTCATCAGGGGGCATGAAGGCCACCACCTCATTACTGCCAACTGGAGGTAGAAGTCCAAGTTCCTTCTTTGGCTTCCATTGACATTTAAGGCTCCTCATTCTGCT
>NW_016817312.1:0-1195 GCF_001698545.2 Rhinopithecus bieti | reverse complement strand
TATATATCCTTTTCACCATAGTCCTCAATGTGCTCCGAAATATCACTTTTCAGATTCCACGAAAACAGTGTTAGCAAAGTGCTTCATGAAGAGAAAGGTGTAACTCTGTGAGATGAATTCACACATCACAAAGCAGTTTCTCAGAAAGTTTCTTTCTTGTTTTTATCGGAGGATATTTCCTTTGTCAACATAAGCTTCATTGCGCTAAGAAATATCCCATTGCAGATTTCAAGAAAACAGTGTTAGCAAACTGATCAATGAAAAGAAAGTGTAACTCTGTGAGTTGCATTCACACATCACAATGCAGTTTCTCAGAAGACGTCTTTCCAGTTTTCATCTGAGGATATTTCCTTTTGCAGCACAGGCCTCAATGCACTCCCAAATATCATGTTGCAGATTCCACGAAAACAATGTTAGCAAACTGCTTCATGAAGACTAAGGTATAACTCTCTGAGATGAATTAACACATCACAAAGAAGTGTCTCAGAAAGCTTCTTTCACGTTTTAAATTGAGGATATTTCCTTTCTCAGCATGGGCCTCAATGCAATCCAATACATCCCTTCTCAGATTCTCCAAAGAAAGTAGTAATAGACTGCTCCATGATATGAAAGTATAGCTCTCTGAAATGAACTCACATATCATAAAGTGGTTTCTCAGAAAGCTTCCTTCTATTTTTCATCTTAGGATATTTCCTGTTTTACCATAGGCCTCAATGTGCTCTCAAATACCACTTTGCAGATTCTACAAAAACAGTGTTAGCAAACTGCTTCATGAAGAGAAAGGTGTAACTCTGTGAGATGAATTCACACATCACAAGTCAGTTCTACAGAAAGCTTCATTCTGATTTTTATCCGAGGATATTTCCTTTGGTCGTATAGTCTTCAAAGTGATTCGAAATATCCGTTCACAGATTCCACAGAATCAGGGCTAGCAAACGGCTCCACGAAATACAGGTGTAATTCAGTGAGTTGAATTCACACATTCCAAACAGTTTCTCAGAAAACTTCTTTCTTTTTTCAGCTGAGGCCATCTTTGGTCCCAATGCGCCCCCATGTGTCTCATTGCACATTCTTTGAAAACACTGTTAGCAAGCTTCTCACTGAAAACAATGACGTAACTCTGTGAGCTCAGAAACGAAGCAGTTTCTGAGAAGGCCTCTCTGCAGTTTTTATCTGAGGATATTTCATTTTCACT
>NW_016817311.1:0-1575 GCF_001698545.2 Rhinopithecus bieti | reverse complement strand
AAAAGAAAGAAAGAAGCCAGACACAAAAGGACAAATATTGTATGACTCCTTTTTTTTTTCTCTCTCTCTCTTAAAACGGAGTCTCACTCTGTCGCCCAGGCTGGAGTGCAGTGGCGTGATCTCGGCTCACTGCAAGCTCCGCCTCCCGGATTCACGCCATTCTCCTGCCTCAGCCTCCTGAGTAGCTGGGACTACAGGTGTCCGCCACCACACCTGGCTAATTTTTTGTATTTTTAGTAGAGATGGGGTTTCACCATGTTAGCCGGGATGGTCTTGATCTCCTGACCTCGTGATCCGCCTGCCTCGGTCTCTCAAAGTTCTGGGATTACAGGCGTGAGCCACCGCGCCCAGCCCCGTATGACTCCTTTTATATAAGGTACCTAGAATAGTCAAATTCATGGAGACAGCAAGAACAATGGTGGTGTCCCCAGGGCTGGGGCAAGGGGGTAAGGGGATGTTATTGTTTAATAGCTACAGATTTTCAGTTGGGGATGATGAAAAGTTCTGCAGTTGGATAGTAGCTCTGGTTATTGAGACAGGGTCTTGCTGTGTAGGCTGGTCTCCATTTCCTAGGCTCAAGGGATCTTCCTGCCTCAGCTTCTCAATTAGCTGAAACTACAGGTGTATACCACTGCACACCCCTGAAGAGGTTATTTAAGCCTCAACAATCTCGTCCTTGTTTGAGTCTCATATTTTGTATGACTCCCATTCTTATGCACATTAATAAATTTGCATGTCTTTTCTCATGTTAATCTATTGTCAGTTAATTTCAGCAGAGTCAAACCTTTGTAGGGGAAGGAAAACATTTCCTTCACTCCTATAGTTGTATTATGATTCCTACTCAACCCTTATCAAGAACCCTGTATTGAAAGAAATGCCTTAAACCAAACTTCCAATTCTCAATAAAAAATGTTTTAATATTCAGTGGCCAGTTACTAGATCAATAAATTTTGGTCTTACCTTCCCCTTCTGAGAATTCCCAAAGCCCTGTTCAGGTGGTGTTCTTCTTTACTATGGTAAATAGTAAACTCAGCATCATGCTGTCAACAGACTGGGCTGGTAGTGTTTGGGAAATGGCTATTAGTTTTGTTTTTTGGTTTTTGATTTTTTTTGAGATGGAGTCTCGGTTTGTCACCCAGGCTGGAGTACAGTGGTGTGATCTCAGCTCACTGCAACCTCTGCCTCTCAGGTTCAATCAATTATCCTTCTTCAGCCTCCCGAGTAGCTGGGATTACAGGCATGTGCCACCACGCCTGGCTCATTTTTGTATTTTTAGTAAAGACGGGGTTTCACCATGTTGGCCAGGCTGGTCTCGAACTCCTGACCTCAAGTGACCTGTCCACCTCGGCCTCCCCAAGTGCTGGGATTACAGGCTTGAGCCACTATGCCTGTCCTTGTTTGTTTTATTTTAACTGTTAAAATATATATATAACATAAAATTTTACCATTTTAAACAGTTTAAAGTGTATAGTTCAGTGGCATTAAATACATCACATTGTGATCCACCTGCCTCAGCCTCCCAAAGTGTTGGGATTACAGGCATGAGGCACCGTGCCCGGCCCCTCTGTTTTAATT
>NW_016817310.1:0-1475 GCF_001698545.2 Rhinopithecus bieti | reverse complement strand
AAGTGGGAAATTCTCTTTCTGCATTGCTACTTCTTTACCTGGACATTGAAAGGCATGGTTCAAAGGTGTTATTCCGGATTCCCAGAAGATGGCTGACTTCACTTCTCAAGCTCTGCTCCTTGGGTTTCCCAGGTCCTTGTAAGTTCCAGGTTAATTTTGATTTCTTCTTCAGACAGAGCTCCAAGATAATACAGACTTCACAAAAGAAATCCAGACAACAATTGTTTTTATTTGTTTGTTTCCTGAATACTAGATTAGTAAAAATGTGGATTTTAAACCGGAAAAAATTTTACATAAATTTGAGTCCACCCTTCTGTCATTTTTTTAATTTGTAGCAGTGTTTTCATTTGTAAAACATACATAGCAATGTTGTGGTGTGCTGGAGCTGGCTCATGCTTACTTTGCAAGAGCCCATTGTTAATTTTTTAGGATTTTTACATGCCCAGCTGAGGTCATGGGGGTAGTTTTAAGTCGGGAATGGTGCAGTATTTACACCACAGAAATTGGCAAACACTACAAGTCAGGACTCCTGCTCCCAGAGAGCTAGTTGATAAAGATTTTCCAGCTCATCGATACATAACATTACTTTTTTTCATAGAACTATTGCTATTATAGAATTGATGTAATAATGTATGGACTACCTTACATAGGTTTTCTGTCTAGCTTATTATAAATGCCTAGTAAATCTCCTCCACTTTTTGTCTTCCTGCTGCTCTATTCTACTCAGTGTCTTAACTTTAGCTCTCATGGCCAATATAAAATTTCTTCTGAATTGTTTCGTTGTTCTTATATTGACCTTGACTCCAAACTGGTTAATAATGCTTTCCTGGCATCTGACTGAAATTAATTTATTTTCTTGTCACATAACCTCTCAGTTATTCCTTTCTCTGAGGCATTTTCTTACTGTTGACCCCTGTGGCTTTCAGCATTAATCAGTCTTTTCTCAGCTTAATGGAAGTTGTCCCTGTTATTTCTCACATCCTGCTTTTTTTCTTAATTTTTTTCCAACTTCTTAAAAAGGTTTTACCCTTTATCTCTATAATCTTCAAGGCTTATCATGAACATAACAATTAAAATGCACTGAAGCATATGAATTATTAATATATTTACCCCATGTATACAGTTACAGTCCTCAGACTACTGAGATGCTGACTGTGAGAGATTCCATGAAAAGAAAAGATTGTTTCTCCATAAAACTCTTAAATTGGCTCTTCACTGACAGAAAATTCCATTATGAAGAATATGAAACCTCTGAATGAAAGAATGGGCTCATGGACACCGTTCCTCTACTTTATCCAGATCAGATTTTAAAACATGTCATCAGGAACAAGTCTTTATTAAAATAGGTAATAAACCAGCAGGACTTCAAAACCGGGGGTTGAAATACATTCACACTACACGCCGAAGTGAGTCTAGCCAGGTCATATTTTTTTTGTAAAAAAAAAAAAAAAAAGATTTCAAATCATTCTCAAAAC
>NW_016817309.1:0-1199 GCF_001698545.2 Rhinopithecus bieti | reverse complement strand
GAGTTAAATCATCTTTGGATTGAGCAGGTTAAAATCAGTTTCTGTGAAACCTGAGAAAGGACATTTGGGAACGCTTTTAAGAATATGCTGAAAAAGAAAGACCCTCAGATAAAAACCAGAAGGAGGCATTCTGTGAAACTGCTCTGTGTCGTGTGAATTCTGCTCATACAGTCAAGCTTCTGTTTTCATTGAGCAGTATTATAACACTGTTTTAGATTAGTCTCCTAAGTGATATTTGGGAGTGCTTTGAAGCTTATGGTGAAAACGGAAATATCTTCAGATGGAAACTGCAGAGAAGCTTTCTGAGGAGCTGCTTTGTGACACGTGCATTCCACTCTCAGAATTAGAGCTGTCTTCTCATATAGCATCGGAGAAACCCTTTTGAAGAAAGAGGTACCAGGGGATAACGAGGAGTGTATCAAGGCCTATGGTGAAAAGGGAAATAGCCTCAGACAAAAACTGAAAAGAAGCATTCTGTAAAACTGCTCTGTGCTATGTGTACTCCTCTCACATAGGTAAAGCTTTCTTTACATTGCACAGCTTGGACACTCTGTCATGGACCGATCCATGAAAAGACATTTGGGAGCACTTTCAGGACTATGGTGAAAAAGGAAAGGTCCTCAGACAAAAACTGGAAAGGAGATTTCTGTGAAACTGTTTTGTGATAGATATGTTTATTCATATAACATAGATAAAACTTTCTTTATATTACGCAGTTTGTAAAGTCCATCATGGACGTATCTGCAAAGGGACATTCGAGAGCACATCCAGGCCTATGGTGAAAAAGGAAATATCCGTAGATAAAAACTGGAGAGAAGCTTTCTGAGAAACTGCTTTGTGATCTGTGCATTCCATTCAGGGAGTTATGCTTATTTTCTCATAAGGCAGTGTTTGAACACTGTTCCTGTAAAACCGAAAAAGTGATATTTCGGAGCACCTTGAAGACTATGGCAGAAAGTGAAATATCCTCAAGTAAAACCCAAACAGAAGCGTTCCGAGAAACTGCTCTCTGATATGTGCATTCATTTCACAGAGTTAAAGATTACTTTACGTTGCCCAATTTGGTAATTCTGTCTTTGAGGAATCTGCGAAGGGATATTAAGTGGTGCCAAGAGGCCTGTGGTGAGCAAGGAAATGTGTTCCGATGAAAACTGAAGAGTAGCTTTCTGAGCAACAGCTTTGTGATGTGTGTATTCATC
>NW_016817308.1:0-953 GCF_001698545.2 Rhinopithecus bieti | reverse complement strand
ACAAAACAATCTCAATACATGTCAAAGGACTGAAATCTTACAAAGTAAGTTTTGTGACCTCAGTGGGATTAAACTAGAACTCAATACCATAAAGTTAACTGAATTACTAAATAATTAGAAATTAATCAATATACTTTCAAATAATTTATGAGGCAAAGAACAAATTAAAAAATAATTTAGAAAATATTTTGAACTACATTTAACTCAAAGAAAACCCTATGTACCAAAATTTGTGAGACATAGTAAAATCTTCAAAGGAAATTTATCCATTAAATATCTATGTTGGAAAATTAGGTCTCAAATCAACAATCTCAGCTTCCACTTTACCAAAAAAAAGGATACAAAGCTGAAAATAGACAGAAGGGAAGATATAAAGATAAGGGAAAATATAATGAAATTGAATATATATATTATATATATACACACACACACACACACACACACACACAGTCAAGAAAATTAATACAACCAAAGGTGGTTCTTTAAATAGAGCAATAAAATTGATTAATCCTTAGCCAAATTGATAAGAAATATTACTGATGAAATAATTCAAAATATTGGGAATGAAAAATGAGATATCCCAATTGCTTACACAAGCAATCAAGGCAAAATATGGGAATGTTTTGAACAATTGTATGTTAAAAAATTCAACAGCTTAGATAATTTGGTCAAATACTTTGATTAACACAAACAAATAATGCCCACTGAGTAAGAAATAAAAAATCTTATAACTGTATCTATTAAAGAAATTACATTTTTAGTTCCAAACAGAACCTTCTCATAAAGATATAATTTGAAAAACAATATTCTAGACTTCCCTAAGCTTTTCAAGTACACTGATTTAAAACACACTTCATGCTTCATCTTTAACTACATAAAAGAGCTATAGCTACATAAGACAAAACAAAACAAAACAAAACTGTACATTGCAAGTTAAAAAAAAAAAAAAAAAA
>NW_016817306.1:0-540 GCF_001698545.2 Rhinopithecus bieti | reverse complement strand
GGACGGGGATGGGGGGGAGACGCAAGGAGTAGGTTAGGGTCAAGAAGGCATCAAGAGGACCTTTCAGGCCGGGGCACACACAGCACGTTGAGGCCATAGAAGGAGCTCACGGTTTCGCGGAGCTCGGCTCTGTGGGCGCGGCAGGTCACGCGTTGGCCATGATCGCGGGATGACACTTGCAAAAGGACGCTTCTGGCCGCGTCGGAGCCTTTGAACGGGGCTCTCCGGGGCGGGGCGGCCAAGCCCTCCAGCCTGTGGACCTGGGGTGAGGCCAGGGCTGCCAGCAGGGCCAGAGGCTGGAGAGGGGCTAGGCGCGGGCGGGACACGCGTGGAGGGGGCGAGGCCAGAGAGGAGCGGGGTCCCTCGCACTCCCACCTCTCGCCTTCCTTGTCCCAGGACAAGTTGACCGGCGGGTTGCTGCTAACGCTGATGCATGTCAAGTTTAAGGCGTCCGCTGGGCGCAGTGCAGATGCGTTGACCAGGATCTTCACGTTAGTTGGGGGAACTGGGAGAGGGGGTTGGAGGAGCGAGACTCAGAGG
>NW_016817305.1:0-1303 GCF_001698545.2 Rhinopithecus bieti | reverse complement strand
CGGCCGAAAAAAAAAACTTACTTTTATTTTATGGAACAACGACCAAAAAAAAGCGAACAGATTAGCGAAGAGGAACTCTCCACATTTGACTTCTCAGTGCGAACGACATTAACATATCGCTCACCACATCTGATAAACCACTACCTAACGAAACCTTCCGTTTCAGCATAAAAGTTACATGGCAAAAACACATCGGTGTGTTAACCCAATTAAACAACTCTTACTTGCGCCCATAAAAAAAGAAACTATTTTTAAAACGATAATACCCCAAGGGAAAACACGTCAGGCCGTCTCCCACTATCACAAATCATGCAGTCGACTCTCCCACATTTGGGGAAATCGCAGGAGTCAACACATCCGGAGTGCAATGGATAAACCTCGCTCTTAGAAAACTCGCTCTTAGAAAATCCACTTTCGTGATCGTGATATTTTCCCTGCCAAAAAAGTATAAGTTCGTTGTCCTTCGCCCCGCCACAGCCTCACATGCCTCACCCTTTACACACACGGTCGCTTGCCTCACGCGCATCCCCGAGCCCTCCTGGCCCTGACACACAGCTGGGACTCTCAGTTCCGACCAGCGGTCCCAGACTCGCTCCCACAGCACGGGAATTCCTTCATGGCGAAGCAGCAGGAGGCGAAGCGGCAGCCCCTGCGCTGCCTCATCTACATAGAACTCTCCCTCTCCGTGATGTCACCGACAGCGCATTCCCTGTCCCCGTCTGCTCCTCCGCCACTCAGCAGACCAACCCGCTGCCGGAGCCGGGGGAGGTGGTTTATGCCTCTTCCTTCTTTCCCTCCTGTCCCTGCCCCTCGTCTCCCGCAAAGAAGCGAGTACTTAATCTGTGTCCCGTGGAGGTCCCCTTTGGCGGCCAGCTGGAAGCCCGTGCACCCTTCAAATAATGGCTTTCAATGAGCAGACTAGAACGTTTAGGATTACAAAGGAAACCGATTCCTTTGAAACCTGGTTGTCTTTGTGATGTGGCACCGTGTACATACCTTCGTTAAAACGCATTAAAGGCCACTGCACTCCACCCTGGGCGACAAGAGGTGACTGAGTATCAAAAAAACAAAAACATTCCCCCCTCGTCCCCAAAGCGTTAGACGTCAAGGCTGGAAGGATGTCTGTTCTCTTGAAAGTTCAATATCAAAATACTTGAAAATTAAACTAAAATAGTAGAAGCAAGAACAAAAATTAAGTTGAAGATAGTGTCAAGAATATTTCCCAGAAACCAAAATACGAATGTAAAAACAGGAGAGAAAAGTTCAGGAAGTTCAGGAAGGTATGTGCAAGGTCCAAACACGA
>NW_016817304.1:0-1602 GCF_001698545.2 Rhinopithecus bieti | reverse complement strand
AAAAAAAAAAAAAAAAGAGAGAGAGAAATAGCTCCTCTGGAGGAGACCAGACAACTGAAAATTCTAGAATCTAACAGGCAACAGGAGGAGGGTGCCATACACTGCTTTGTTGTGCTCCAGTGTACAAAGCCCCCTCAAGGCTGTCTTTCCATAGCTGAGATTTAAATCCCACTAATGGGATATTAGTTTTATCGCACATACTAACCCCTCCGGAATTCTGGGTGACAGGGGCTTATGTGCACACACGGTTAACTGAAAGGAATTCATCAGTGGTTTTACTCTTGTTTTACCCAGTATCTATTCTGCTTAATTCAATTTAGTTGGATGGTTCTGCAGATAAATGCTGTAGAAATAAAATACTGTTGCATTTCTGCCTCCATTTATGAAGTATATCCAAACTGCTTTGCAAAGTCAGAAAAGATATATTTGACACATTTATCAAGACAATGAGGCTCAGAAAAGCAAAGCAACTTGTGCAAGGTCACTCTGAAACTAAGCACAAAGCCACAACTCAAATCCCTGTTTATGGACTCAACTACCTCAAATAAGCAATACTGTTTTACCCAAAGCCAGTGTCTGAGGCAAAACATAATTGTCAGAATATAAAAATGATGGCCGGGCGCGGTGGCTCACGCCTGTAATCCCAGCACTTTGGGAGGCCGAGGCAGGCGGATCACCAGAGGTCGGGAGTTCCAGACCAGCCTGACCAACATGGAAAAACACCGTCTCTACTAAAAATACAAAATTAACTGGGTGTGGTGGTGCATGCCTGTAATCCCAGCTACTTGGAGGCTGAGGCAGGAAAATCGCTTGAAACCGGGAGGCGGAAGTTGCTGCGAACCGAGATCGCGCCATTGCACTCCAGCCTGGGCAACTGGCGAAACTCCGTCTCGAAAAAAATAAAATAAAAAATAAAATAGAAAGGAATATAAAAATGATACTTTCTTTGTGACACAAAGGGGGGGGTCTTATAAATCTAAAAAAAAAAACACTCAAAAGAAAGGTGCAAAGATGAAATACATAGGGGAAAACACAGGAAAAGGAGAAACCAGAGGCTAATGTCAGCTAGGTCCTGGTCTGCAAGGGGAAATGGCAGAACCTGAGTCTGGGAGAGGGGTTCTGAGCCGGAATCTAAAACAGAGCTGAAAAGGAAGAGAGAGCAAGTGAACACACCTGGCCACCGCACCCTGTGTAGCTTGGCCTGCCCTCCTTACCTGCCATGAAACCAGTCCTGGCACATGTCACACTCGATCATGAAGCGGGTCACATCGTAAGGCAGCCGGCAGAGGCAATACACCGGCACCGAGGCCATCTTCGCTCGGCCCTGGAGCGTTCTGCGGCCGGCCAGGTTCGTCGTGTCAAGAGGGGCGGGAGACAGCAGCACGCGTCCTCTCTGGACGATGGCTAGGCACAAACAACACTTTTTACAGAGTGAATCAGCCCCCGCCCCCCACCCCCTTGCACCAACCCTCAGTTCTCCAATAGAGAGTTACCGCCGCCGGGATGCAACACAGCTGGTGCGGCTGTAGGGGGCAACCAGAGAAAGTCCACCCGGCCTTTAGAATTTCTTTCACACGTAAAGAACGGCGCTCAGCCTTCCAG
>NW_016817303.1:0-1147 GCF_001698545.2 Rhinopithecus bieti | reverse complement strand
AAATGCTCTTTGGACACGCAGCAAGATGGAGGCCAGGTCTGAACTTAGGCTCAACCTATTCTTCCAGTTCTGACTGAATGTCATCACACTCAAAATGCAAGTATTTTTTTGTCTTGGTAGGTTTTTAAATGTTGGTTTAAAAACCTAAATAGAAGTGACTTTTTCAGAATTATAACTTGTGAGAAACAACTGGTCCTGGTGGATAAAGCCTAGACTCAGAATCAATAGACCAGGATTGTATTTCCCCTTGTTCAAATATCTGTGCGGTCTCTGAGGTAAACAGAGCAACACTTTCCCTAGATGTAAATATTTTCGGCAGATGGGGATTTTTAAAACCTTGTGGCTCGCCTGGGCAAAGGATTTTTATTTCTTCTTTCTGAAATTTTATGAAAGAATGGGAGAAAAGAATGGGGAAGAAAACCAAAACAAATCCAGAGCAATTAGAAAGAAGAAGATCCCAGTGATTACAGGCAGGGGAAGGGGGCATTGGGGGCTGACAGGTACCCAGGGCATGGAGGGAGAGAAGATAGAATTCCAGATAAGACCAGGACGCAAGACTTTGCTTCTTCAGCCAGTGTGTGTTGGTTTTACTTGACTGGCAGTGCAGATTATGAAAAAACAAACCTTGAGATACTGGAAACCAGGTCCCAACCTTTTCTTGTTTTTTTCTTTCTTCTTTTTTGTTTTTTTGTCTTTTGAGACGGAGTTTCCCTCTTGTTGCCCAGGCTGGAGTGCAGTGGCACAATCTCGGCTCACCGTAACCCCTGCCTCCTGGGTTCAAGCGATTCTCCTGCCTCAGCCTCCCTAGTAGCTAAGATTACAGGGATGTGCCACCACGCCTGGCTGATTTTGTATTTTTATTTTTTTATTTTTTTTTTGAGACGGAGTCTTGCTCTATCGCCCGGGCTGGAGTGCAGTGGCAGGATCTCAGCTCACTGCAAGCTCCGCCTCCCGGGTTCACACCATTCTCCTGCCTCAGCCTCCCAAGTAGCTGGGACTATAGGCGCCCGCCACCTCGCCCGGCTAGTTTTTTGTATTTTTTAGTAGAGACGGGGTTTCACCGTGTTAGCCAGGATGGTCTCGATCTCCTGACCTCGTGATCCGCCCGTCTCGGCCTCCCAAAGTGCTGGGATTACAGGCTTGAGCC
>NW_016817302.1:0-955 GCF_001698545.2 Rhinopithecus bieti | reverse complement strand
CACACATCAAAAAGTAATCTCTCAGAAAGCTTCTCTCTTGTTATTTTCTGAGGATATTTCCTTTTTCACCAGGGACCCCTATGGGCTCCCAAATATCAGTTTGCAGATTCCAGGAAAAGAGTGCTAGCAAAATGCTTCTTGAGGTCTAAGATGTGACTCCGTGCGATGAATTCACAGATCCGAAAGAACTTTCTCAAAAACCTTCTTTCACTTTGGAAACTAATGATATTTCCTTTACCAGCGTAGACCTCAATGCGATGCAAAGAAGCCTTTCTCAGGTTCCTCAAAGACTGTGTTAATGCACTGCTCCACGAAACATAAGTGTAACTCTGTGGGATGATTAAACACATCACCAGGAATTTTCTAAGAAAGTTTCTTTCTAGTTTTCTACTGAGGATATTTCCTTTGTCACCCTAAGCTTCATTGCCCTAAGAAATATCTCATTGCACATTTGAAGAAAACTATGTTAGGAAACTGATCTCTGAAGAGAAACGTGTAACTCTGTGAGTTGCATTCACAGATGGCAATGCAGTTTCTCAGAAAGCTTCTTTCCAGTTTTGATCTGAGGATATTTCCTTTTTCACCATACACCTCAATGAGCTACCAAATATCACTTTGCAGAATCCATGACAACAGTGTTAGCAAACTGTTCGAAGAAGGGAAGGGTGGAACTCTGTGTGATGAAGTCACACAACAGAAAGCAATCTCTCAGCTTCTCTCTAGATATTATCTGGGGATAATTCCTTATTCACCATGGCCTACTATGTACTCCCAAACATCACTTTGAACATTCCACGAAAACAGTGTTAGCGAACTGATTCCTAAGGTCTAAGGTGTAACTCTTTTAGACGAACTGACACATCAGAAAGAAGTTTCTCCGAAAGCTTCTTTCAGGTTTTGAACTGATGATATTTCCTTTATCAGCGTAGGCCTCAATGAGATCCAGTGAAGTCCT
>NW_016817301.1:0-1321 GCF_001698545.2 Rhinopithecus bieti | reverse complement strand
CCTCGGCCTCCCGAGTAGCTGGGATGACAGGCATGCGCCATTATGCCTGGCGAATTTTGTATTTTTAGTAGAGATGGGGTTTCTCCATGTTGGTCAGGCTGGTCTCGAACTCCTGACCTCAGGCGATCCGCCCACCTCGGCCTCCCGAAGTGCTGGGATGACAGGCGTGAGCCGCCGCGTCCGAGCTTTTTGTTGTTTCTTCCAAGAGATTTCTTCAACTCAATTTTTCAATCCTTCTATTAAATTTTTTAAATTTCAGATATTCTATTTGTAGCTGGCAAGGGCTCTTCCTGTCCTCTGCTTGTTTTCCAAAGCATTCTGTTCTAGCTTTTATGGGGTCATCATCCTTTCATATCTCTAAGGATAATCAGAGTGGTTAAAATATTCTTGAAGTTTTCTTCTGTTCTCTGCAGTAGCTCTGTTTCCTCCAATTTCCTCTTTTCCAAGTGATTGGTCTCCCTCATATACCCGGAGGTCTTGCTTTGCATTCACATCTAAGGGCAAAAGGTGCTAGGATGCAGTTTGCAGGTCCATTCACTTTGTCATAAGATTTGCGCCTTTCTTAGTACTGCAGTGGTTGAGTAAAACCTGACCATCCCACACCGTCAAATACTAAGTGCCTCTGCCTAATGATGTGGAGGGGCCTTCTTATTAATGTGAGGAAATGCTGGTGTTATAGGTTGTGGGGAGAAACACTGGTTACAAAACTGTACCAAAGTAAAAATATATTAATGCACAGTAAAGACACCTGGGGAAAAATGCCCTTTAATGCTCACCGAGGTTCTCTCTGAGGGGCGGCCCCACCACCCTCCTGTTTCCCTTCCTGCATTTCCACGTTTTCTGGACCCAGATGCAGCCTCCCCTCCCACCCCGGTCCTTCCACCCTGGCTTCCGGCTGCCCCTTTCGTTCCTCCTCCTCATCAGTCTCTTTCAGAACTCCAGGGTGGGGCTTCTGAGTCTCGCTGGCAGGCACCGAGCCTTGCGGGCAGTATGGGCTCCAGAAGTTTCGCCGAACGCCAAAATTAAGCTCTGCAGGTGCCGTCTCCAGAATCCCCAGCACAGACAAACCCACATCTCAGGGATTGGGGGTGCAGACCAGCCTCCAGCCCCACTCCAGCACACCCTGCAGCGCAGGACCAAGCACACCTCCAAGAGGGCCCCCTGCAATGAGGAGGGCCCTAGGGATTGGATGGAGGGCAGGTCCCCCCACCCCCACTGCTGCGTGGGAAGGCCCCGCCCCCTCCATTCCCAGCTGCCCTCTGTTTATATGTCTCACCAATGTAAGGGAAACCAGAACTGGATAGCAGTTGAAAACGTATTT
>NW_016817300.1:0-865 GCF_001698545.2 Rhinopithecus bieti | reverse complement strand
TTACTTATGAAACATAGTAAGTGTAATAGTAATGAACAAATAATGACAAATTACAGAAAAATATTTTTGTCATAATTTTACATGATTTTTTTTTTTTTTTTTTTTTTGAGACAGAGTCTCACACCAGGCTGGAGTGCAGTGGCACGATCTTGGCTAACTGCAACCTCTGCCTCCCAGGTTCAAGTGATTCTCCTGCCTCAGCCGACTAATTTTTGTATTTTTAGTAGAGACGGGGTTTCGCCATGTTGGCCAGGCCAGTCTCAAACTCTTGACCTCAAGTGATCCACCTGCCTTGGCCTCCCAAATTGCTGGGATTACAGGCGACAGCCACTGCGCCCGGCGAAAATAATGTTATTAATATATCATGATCATAAGATTTTTCTGACTCCCTTTTCTGCACATTCAATTATTTGGTCATCAACATTTTTAGCAACTTCATTTTTTTTTTTGAGATGGAGTTTCACTCTTGTTGCCAAGGCTGGAGGGCAATGGCATGGTATCAGCTCACCACAACCTCCGCCTTCCGGGTTCAAGCAATTCTCCTGCCTCGGCCTCCAGAGTAGCTGGAATTACAGGCATGTGCCACCATGCCCGGCTAATTTTGTATTTTAGTAGAGACAGGGTTTCACCATTTTGGTCAGGCTGGTCTCGAACCCCCGACCTCAGGTGATCCACCTGCCTCAGCCTCCCAAAGTGCTGGGCTTACAGGCATGAGTCACCGTGCCCCGCCGCAACTTCATTTTTTTTTTTTTTTTTTTTGAGACGGAGTTTCACTCTTGTTGCCCAGGCTGGAGTGAAGTGGTGTCATCTCAGCTCACTGCAACCTCCGCCTTCTGGTTTCAAGTGATTCTCCTGCCTCAGCCTC
>NW_016817299.1:0-1562 GCF_001698545.2 Rhinopithecus bieti | reverse complement strand
GGGAAGAGAAAGGAAAGGAAGGGAAGGGCTCAGCTCAGCCCTGTGTGTGGTACTCCTGACCCTGGATTGATTGTGTGTGTGTGTGTGTTTGTGACAAGCGTATCTTTTAAAATCGAGCGTCACTGTGCTTCCTGCCTGTAATCATTTCCCTAATTTCCTTTCTGCCTGTTTAAAATCGAGGGTGACCTCTGCTTATGAGTCACGAGCGATCTGTTGGTGGCAGGTTCCTGAGGACCTCACTCTCCACTCCTGTTTCAGGCATGGGACGGTTCGTTCTGCTGGGGGCAGCTGCTGTCTTTCTGCTGGGAGGCTGGATGGCTTTGGGGCAAGTGGGAACAGGTAAGTTTTCACCACTGGCCTGCATAAAATATCCTTTATGTAAGCGCCCTCTTCTTGTCGTATTTTGGTTTGTGGTTTCCTTTGCAACCAGGCACTGTTTGTTTTGTAAAACTTAAACAAGGAGTGTGGAAGTTTCTTTTTTCTTTTCTTTTCTTTTTTTTCTTTGATACGGAGTCTCGCTCTTGTCGCCCAGGCCGGACGGCAGTGGCATGATCTCGGCTCACTGCAACCTCCACCTCCTGGGTTCCAGCAATTCTCCTGCCTCAGCCTTCCAAGTAGCTGGGACGAAACGTATTTATAAGTAAATACATGAATAATAACTGTATTTATTGCTCCTGGAATATCCACTGCTTATATGCCCTTTCGGTGGCCAGAACTAGGAACTGTATGTGTGCGTGTGTGTGTTTATCTATGATTGATTGATCAGTAGATATATTCATTTTTAATCTATCCGTCAATTTATCTCATCTATCTTTTCCCATTCATCATCCATCCATCCATCATCCATCTATTATTCATTGATCCATCCACCAATATATCCATCCACCCATCCATCAAACTATCCATCCACTCATACATTCACCCACCCATCAACCCACTCAGCCATCCATCCAGCCATCCTTTCATCCATCCATCCACCATCCACCCATCTATTATCCATCCATCCATCCATCCTCCCTTCCACCATCCACCCATCAACCATCCATCCATCCATCCTCCCTTCCACCATCCACCCATCATCCATCCAGCCATCCATCCACCTATCCTTTCATCCATCCATCCACCCATCCATCCACCATCCACCCATCTATTATCCATCCATCCATCCATCCTCCCTTCCACCATCCACCCATCGACCCACCCAGCCTCCATCCACCCATCCTTTCATCCATCCATCCACCCATCCATCCACCATCCACGCATCTATTATCCATCCATCCATCCATCCATCCTCCCTTCCACCATCCACCCATCATCCATCCATCCATTCATCCATCCATCCATTCATCCATCCATCCGCCAACACATCCATCCATCCACCCATCAAACCATCCATCTACCCATGCATTCACCTACACTTTTATCCATTTATCCATCCATCCATCCATCCATCCATCCATCCATCCATCCATGTACGCATCTACATATCCATCTATCCATGCATCCATCCATCCATCTACCCACTCACCTATCTGTTCATCCATTTATCCATCCATCCCCTC
>NW_016817298.1:0-537 GCF_001698545.2 Rhinopithecus bieti | reverse complement strand
GTTGAGTGAGAAATTCAGTTTCATTTGCAGGGCTTAGAGAGGCCAGGTGATTCTAGAAAAATAGGATTTAGTGATTAACCTCATGAGAGTAGGACTTATTTATGTCCTTTTTCTCCCCATCATTTAGCATTTAGCCTTACTTTAGAAGGGTCCTGTATTTGTTTTAAACTTGTAAAGAACTTTGAGTGCTTATTAAATGGAAAGCTGTGTGTGTGTGTGTGTGTGTGTGTGTGTGTGTGTGTGTGTGTGTATGTATGTATGTATTTAGAGACAGAGTCTCGTTCTGTAGCCCAGGTTGAAGTGCAGTGGCACGATTTTGGCACACTGCAACCTCCTTCTCTCAGGTTCAAGGGATTCTCCTGCCTCAGCCTCCCAAGTAGCTGGGATTACAGGGACCTGTCACCATGCCCAGCTAGTTTTGTATTTCTAGTAGAGACAGGGTTTCATCATGTTGGCCAGGCTGGTCTTGAACTCCTGAACTCTGGTGAGACCATCCCAGCCTCCCAAAGTGCTGGGATTACAGGCATAAGCCACTGT
>NW_016817297.1:0-1145 GCF_001698545.2 Rhinopithecus bieti | reverse complement strand
AGCCTCCCGAGCAGCTGGGATTACAGGGATGTACCCCCATGCCTGGCTGATTTTTTGTATTTTTAGTAGATATGGGCTTTCGCCATGTTGGCCAGGCTGGTCTCGAACTCCTGACCTTAGGTGATCTGCCCACCTTGGCCTCCCAAAGAGCTGGGGTTACAGGCATGAGCCTCTGTGCCCCACCAAATGTCCCATTTTCTATCATAAGAAACTTTTTTAAAATGGGAGCTTCTACCTTCAAAACCTTACTGTTCATATTTATATAAACTTAATAGCTTTTAAATTACTCTAAAAACTAAAAAATACTTTAAAATGATCAATTATATTTGTTACAGCAGGTACTTAATTTAAAAATATTTTCTTAAATTAACAACAATTGGAGTTTATTTTTAAGTAATCAACTACAATACAGAGTTTATTTAATTGGGGTGAAAGTTCCCTTATAAAGAAAAGTTAATTCAGATTTAACAAAGACAGCCAACTTAAAATCTCCCTATTTCTTTGCCTAAATGAAACTATTATTTCAGCCATCTGGACTTCCTTAACATGAGGTTCATTAGCATGCAGTAGTTTAGTTTAGCTGTGTACAGAAGGAAATTATATTCTGTAGATCCTACATTTTGTCAACCTTATAAATGGTTCACATATTGGCACAAGCAAAATTAGGTTGTAACACTTGGACTGGCCATATCATTATCAGCATTTTATTAAAATTCACATAGATGAAGCCCACTAAAGTCCAATAAATAAAATCAGTAGAAAATAATTTTAATCATAGCTAGTCTCCTGGAGCCAGCTATTGAAGGTCAGATTACATAAAAGTACATTACCTGTTCAGCTTAAAATACATAATTCCTAAAAGTACAGTGGTAAAAATACTGTTATGCTTCACAGAATGGCACTTAGTCTTCACAATACCTGAAAAGTTTTAAATAGTTTTATTCTTCTGCAATCAACAAGTTTAAGATTTATATTCTGGAATTGTTTCTGAAAAACGTGTTAAGAGTACATTTGTCAAATATATCCCATGGTACAGGGTCAAACAATTTGAAATGCAAGATGGTGACCCTACTTGTAATAAAAGCATGGGGATTGGGGTTTACTGAGACAAAATATAGCTTAACAGAGTACTATATATATATATA
>NW_016817296.1:0-2387 GCF_001698545.2 Rhinopithecus bieti | reverse complement strand
AAAAAAACTAACTTGAATTGACTCTTTTTCTTGTGCCACAGACTGAAGTAAGAACCTCATGAGAATGAACTCACATAACCCCCATTACAACTCTATGCATAGTTAAAACTGTGTACCCTTTAACCTACAACTCCCCATTTAAGGTTTCAGTTATGTAGGATGAATACTTTCCAAAGATCTTGTATACTGCATGGTGATTATTGTCAATGATACAGTATTGTACACTTGTAATTTGCAAGAGAGTAGATCTTAAACATCTTACCACACACAAACACACACACACACACAAAATGTAACTGTGAAGTGATGGACATATTAATTTGCTTTATTGTGGAAATCATTTCACAGTGTATAGGTATATCAAAATATCACATTGTATACCTTAAATATGTATATGTTATATGTCAATTATGTCTCAATAAAGCTGGGGGGAAAAGAACCCTATGCAGTATTTACTGTTAAAATCACATTTCACAACAGGGAGAAACAGAAATTCAGGAAGCTCTGTGATTGGCCCTTAATCATAGAGTGTGTACCCAGCAAATTAGGATTGAAGGTTATATTATTCAATTATTGCATGAGGTCTACACATATGTATAACTAAAAAATAGATTAACAAATATTCACTAAGCCTTGTATGCCACAAAGAATACATTAGATTTTCCAGTACAACATTTAAGAGAATTGAAATCTGCAGAAAAAAACAACAAATTAAAAGAGGAAAAACTTTTACAAATTTGGTTTTATTTCCACAATGCTCAAGACACAATATAGAAAATAGTAACCAAAACTTTCCAATCATTTGGAAAATGTGCTTTAACTGTCCACTTAAATTATGACAATTGTTCCAACAAATTTTACTATATGCAGCGGATAAGGTTTGAATTCTTTCTCAGGAGGCTTCTCGGACTCTAAGAAAATATGCTTTAGGAGACTTGAAGTACCTGGTCACTAGACAAATCCACTCCTCTGCAAATCTTTCTTAGACTCAAGCTGAGGCCATCGCTATACTTTCTTCCTCCCAAATATTTACAACTTCCTGCCAAGTTACAGGTCCCTGCTAGAATTTCTCACCATTCCTACAACTCCCTCTCTATGGAAAACCAGTCAGCTAAGCTTTCAGGGCACTCAGGTAAAATCTCCCAAATCTGCTTCAAGGGAATGATTCCAATATCATCAACATTTTTGATCTGTCTTTGTCAGACCTTTCCACTCATCTCAAGACCATTAAGGCAGCCTCATTTTCAGTCAACAATCTTTTTTAAAAAAATAAAACCTGAAAAACTTTATTAGCCCAATAGTTGTTCCTGGAGGAAGAGGAGGAAAAGGAAGCAAGAAAGGAATTGTTGCTAGTCCTATATAGAATTGCCAGCATTTTATTTTCCCAAAATTATTAAATTAGGGAAAAAAGTTTGCTATAATTTATATGTATTATGAACACTTTTTTATAGAAGAAATATAATGCTAAAAATAAGTTAAATGAATTTAGTCTTAGAAAATCTTTTTTCTTATTTTGCTAAAAATTATTAAAGTCTTATATAAACCAATATCCTTGGATCACAGTTTGGGAAATACTAATTTCTTTTGTAGATCTAATGAGAAGAGGGCTGAAATTTCAAAATAAGAGGCACTGCAAAACCATGTATATATATATTTCCATATATATATGGAAATTATGAAATATCAATATTGAAGACATATGAGAAATAAAGGTTCAAGGTTATCTAGTAAATTGTACACTTGGATATAATTTATTAATGATAGCTAAATGGCTCATTGAATGTAATAGAAAGTAGCAATCCTCGTATTCTATTTAAAATAAGCTATGATATTAGAAACTTGAACTTCATGAGGCTGGTAATACCAATAGAGGCGTGCTGAGCTACATAGATTGTGAAGTAGAAAAGTTGAAGAACAGTAAAGAATGTGTTTCTCCAGCATTGTTCTAATCAGAGTCAGCTGTGTCTAATGGACACATAATAAAGCAGGAATAAGTCTTTATTTTCTGTTTTGGGATGAATATGAACATTCAAGTTGTTTGCTCTGATTCCACAAACTTGATTCTCGTTCCAAGACAAATAGAAAAAATTAAGGTATTATAGAAAATAAAAAAGTGCTTCCCTGAATTCAGGTTAGTAACTTTTGTTGTGAAATTTGTTTAGCATAATATACACTAATAAACCCTAAGATAATTTATAAATAAAATGTTTTAATTATGCAAGATCAGAGGCACTTCAGCCATATCACATCTTAATGCACAAAATCATATCCTATTTCTAGAGGTTTTAACCCAAAGTTTATCAAATAAATTCCTTATTTTATCTCAGAAATCACGTGATCTCACTTAGTGAATGAAATCAAGGGCTTTTTGCTCTTAGTCTTAAGAT
>NW_016817295.1:0-955 GCF_001698545.2 Rhinopithecus bieti | reverse complement strand
ACATAGGCATGGGCAAAGATTTCATGATGAAAACGCCAAAAGCAATTGCAACATAAACCAAAACTGACAAATGGGATCTAATTAAACCAAGGAGCTTCTTCACAGCAAAAGAAACTATCTTCAGAGTGAATAGGCAACCTACAGAATAGGAAAAAAATTTTTGCAATCTACCCATCTGACAAAGGGCTAATATCCAGAATCTACAAGGAACTTAAACAAATTTATAGGAAAAAGAAAAAAAAAAAACAACCAACCCCATCAAAAAGTGGGCAAAGGATATGAACAGACACTTCTCAAAAGAAGACATTTATGTGGACAACAAACATATGAAAAAAAACTCAACATCACTGATCGTTAGAGAAATGGCAATCTAAACCACAATGAGATACTATCTCACACCAGTCAGAATGGCGATTATTAAAAAGTCAAGAAATTGGGCACAGTGGCTCATGCCTGTAATCCCACCACTTTGGGAGGCTGAGGTGGGTGGATTATCTGAGGTCAGATGTTCAAGACCCACTTGGCCAACATTAAAAGTCTCTACTAAAAGTACAAAAATTAGCTGGGCGCAGTGATGGGTGCCTGTAATCCCAGCTGCCCAGGAGGCTGAGGGAGGAGAATTGCTTGAACCTGAGAGATGGAGATTGCAGTGAGCCAAGATTGGGCCACTGCACTCCAGCCTGGGTGACAAGAGTGAGACTCTGTCTCAAAAAACAAACAAGCAATAACAACAACAAAAACCAAAAAAACCCATCAAGAAACAGTAGATACTGGCAAGGCTGTGGAGAAACAGGAATGCTTTTACACTGTTGGTGGAAATGTAAATTAGTTCAACCATTGTCGAAGACAGTGTGGCAATTCCTCAAGGATCTAGAACCAGAAATACCATTTGACCCAGCAGTTGTATTACTGGGTATATACCCAAAGGAATAGAAATCATTCTACTATAAAGACA
>NW_016817294.1:0-2186 GCF_001698545.2 Rhinopithecus bieti | reverse complement strand
GAAAAGAATGGTGCAACTCTGTGGGATGAATTCACACATCCAAAAGCAGTTTCTCAGAAATCTTCTTTCTAGTTAATATCCGAGGATATTCCCTTTTTCACAACAGGCTTCAATGTGCTCCAGAATATTACTTTGCAAATTCCATGAAAACAGTGTTAGATGAAAATAAAGTTGTAACTCTGTGAGACGAATTCACACGTAACACAGAAATTTTCAGAAAGCTTCTTTCTAGTTTTATCTGAGGATATTTGATTTTTTTACCATAGGACTCAATGCCCTCCCAAATATCCCTTTGCAGCTTCGAAGAAAAGAGTGTTATCAAACTGCTCCATGAAAAGAAAAGTGTGACTCTATGATATGAATTCACACATCATGAAGAAGTTTCTCAGAAAGTTTCTTTCTAGTTTATATCTGAGGATATTTCCTTTGTCCCCATAGGCTCAATGGCATACAAAATATCCCTTCTCAGATGCTGCAAAAACAGTGCTACCAAACTGCTCCATGAAAAGAATCATGTAAATTGGTGAGATAAATTCACAAATCACAAAGCAATTTCTCAGGAATCCTCTTTCTAGTTTTCTTCTGAGGATATATACTTTGCATCCCTAAGCTTCAATGCAATCCGAAATATCCCTTTGCAGATTTCAAGAAAACAGTGTTGGCAAACTGCTTAAGGAAAAGAAGAGTGTAACGCTGTGAGATGAATTCACACATCACAAAGCAGTTTCTCTGAAAGCTTGTTTTGTTTATTATCTTAGGATATATCCTTTGTCATCATAGGCTTTAATGTGCTCCAAAATATCCTATTACAGGTTCCATGAAAACAGTGTTATCAAACTGCTCAATGGAAAGATCAGTGTTACTCTGTGAGATGAATTCACACATCAGAAAGAAGGTTCTCGGAAAGCTTCTTTATTGTTTTTATCTGAGGATATTTGCTTTTTCACCTTATGCCTCAAAGTGCTCCCCATATCCCTTTGCAGATTGTACGGAAATAGTGTTAGGAAACTGCTGCATGAAACAAAGGTGTAACTCATTGTGATGAATTCACACATCACAAAGAAATTTATCAGAAAACTTCTCTGTAGTTTTTATCTGAGGATATTTCCTTTGTCACCAAATGCTTCAAAGTGATCCAAAATATCCCTTCTAAGATTCCCCAAAAACAGGGCTATGAAACTGTTCCATGAAAGAGATGTTGTAACTCTGTGAGATGAAATCAAAAACCACAAATCAATTTCTCAGTACACTTCTTTCTAGTTTTTGTCTGAGGATGTTTCTGTTGTCACTATAAGCTTCAATGTGCTCCAAAATATCCCATTGCAGACTCCAAGAAAGCAGTGTTAGCACACTGCTAAATGAAAAGCACAGTGTAATTCTGTGAGGTGAATTCACACATGACAAAGCAGTTTCTCGGAAAGCTTCTTTTTCATGTTTTATCTGAGGGTATTTCCTTTGTCACCATAGGCTTTAATGTGCTCCAAAATATCCTCTTGTAAATTCCACAAAAACATTGTTTTTTTTTTGTTTGTTTGTTTGTTTGTTCGTTTGTTTTTTGAGACAGAGTCTCACTCTGTCACCCAGGCTGGAGTGCAGTGGCTGGATCTCAGCTCACTGCAAGCTCCACCTCCTGGGTTTAAGCCATTCTCCTGCCTCAGCCTCCCGAGTAGCTGGGTCTACAGGCGCCCACCACCTCGCCCAGCTAGTTTATTGTATTTTTTAGTAGAGACGAGGTTTCACCGTGTTAGCCAGGAGGGTCTCGATCTCCTGACCTCGTGATCTGCCCATCTCGGCCTCCCAAAGTGCTGGGATTACAGGCTTGAGCCACCGCGCAAGGCCAAAAACATTGTTATCACACTGCTCCATGAAAAGAATGGTGTAACTCTGTGAGATGAATTCACACAACACAAAGTAGTTTCTCAGAAAGCTTCTTTCTAGTTTTTATCTGAGGGTGCTCCCTTTTTCAGTATAGGCCTCAATGTGCTCCCAAATATTACTTTGCTGATTACACAAAACAGTGTTGGAAAACTGCTCCATGAAAATAGAGTTGTAACTCTGTGATATGAATTCCCACATCACAGAGAACTTTCTCATAAAGCTCCTTTCTAATTTTTACCTGAGGATATTTCCTTTGTAAACCTAGGCTTCAATGCGATCCAAAATATCCCTTCTCAGATTCCCCAAAA
>NW_016817293.1:0-2699 GCF_001698545.2 Rhinopithecus bieti | reverse complement strand
CCTCTAAGGAAATTATTAAAATTCTGTTTGCTTCACATCAATATCTACTTCTACTTGGAGAGGAGTAAAACAAAAATTAATTTTCTCTGGGAAAGGTGCAGAAAAGTCCTAGTTGATTGAGGATTTTGTGCTAATAAAAAGCAGATACCTGCTACCAGTGAGAGTCAGGAAACTCTCCTGATCAAGACCCAAAACAAAAACAAGACATAGTTTAATTGGCATGTGGGGAGAGATAGAAGCAATAAGAAGGATAAAAGAGCCTTACCCCAAGTCCTAGGCACAAAGAACCTGTCTAAAACTGAGACATTGAGACAAAAAAGGAGAGACAATAATCTCTTCTGGCTGTATGACTAGGTTAAGAATAAGTAACAAAAGTGGTAGCCTACATCTAAGGCTGTGGGAGAGTAAAGTAGAGAAAAACCCCTCTGTGGTATAAGAATGCAAGGGCTGCTGAAATTTCGGGATAGAACAGAAACGTTGAGAAAAATCTTCTGGTTTAAGGTTTCCACACTATGCACAAGGTAACAACAAACCACTCCTTCAAAAATTTTAAGGTTGTGTTGCACTGAACATAAATGTAGCAAAAATAAAACAAATTGAATTTAACTCCTGACTAGATTGAGTCAACTCCTGACTCCACTGTTGGCCTCAGATAATCAAAGCCATACTAATTTCTGAGGATAGATACTATTTATATTGTGCTCCATTTTTTCTCTTATACAAAATATTCAGCAATTTTTAGAGACAGTATTTTCCTTTGTCACCTAGGCTGGAGTGCAGTGGTGTAGTTTTGGTTCACTACAACTCCAGACTCTCCTGAGATCAAGTGATTATCTTCCTAAAGACTCCCAAGTAGCCGGGATAAGAGCCAAATGCCACCATGTCTGGTTACCCAGTTAAGGTGGGTTTGTTTTGTTGTTTGTTTGTAGAGACAGTGTCTTTCTGTGTTGCTCAGGCTGGTCATGAACTCCTGGCCTGGTGATCCTCCTACTTCAGTCTTTCAAATTACTGGGATTACAGGCATGAGCCACCGTGCCTGATTGCCAGTACTCTATTAAGATAAGAACATTTTGTGAAGTTATAAGCAACCAAAACAATCATGCTCAAAGTTTAACCAAGTATTGGAAAAATAAGAGAATAAATTTTAAATAACTGCAATTTATATATTAAATAATTAAATAACAAAGACAAACTGCATGCATAAATACATGGAACATTTGATTAAAGTTATGAATATAGATACATATATATCATATAAAAGGGTTAGAAAAATGATACTACAAAAAATAACTGGGCGTAGATGCAGATAAATCCAGTTAATTTGAAATTGTGAAATACAAATTAATTACTTTGAATCACTAAAAGAAAAGAAAAGTGAAATATTTGAGTGGTTTCCTAAAAAGTTAAACATAGATTGTTGTTTACCACCTGTCTTAGCTTGTATTGTTTTCTATAATAAAATAAGATAAACTGGGTAACATATAAACAACAGGAAGTTATATCTCACAGTTCTATAGCCCTGGAAGTTCAAGATCACAATGCCAGTAGATTTGATATCTGATGAGAACCTGCTTCCTTTCTGATATATCGTCATCTTCTCCTATAATTTTATGTTGTGGAAGTCGTGAGAGAGGTGATTGGGGTCTCTTTTATAAAGGCACTAGTTTCATTCATGAGGGTCCTACCCTCATAACCTAATTACCTCTCCAAAATTCCACCTCCTAACATTATAATAGGTGTTACTTTTCAATATATATATTGGGCAAAAGGATATAAACATTCCATCTCTGCCCCCCGCCCCATTTTAGTCCATTGCAACAGCTGTAACAATATATCATATACCGGGTAGCTTATAAACAACAGAATTTGATTTTTTACTGTTCTGGAGGCTGAGAAGTCAAAGATCAAGGCATCAGCAGACTCACTATCTGGTGAGGGCTCACTTTCTGGTTCCCATTCATGAGGGCTCCACCCCTGTGACCTAAACCACTTCCCGAAGGTCTCATATAATGATATCATCACCTTGGGGGCTAGGATTTCAACATATAAATTTTGAGCGACACAAATATTCACACCATCACATTCCACACTTGCTTCCCCATCATTTATATTCTTCTGTTCTGCAAAATACATTCATTACATCCTAATAGCCCAAAAGTATTAACTAATTTCAGCATCAATTTTAAAGTATAATTTTAAAGTCTCATATAAATGTCATTTAGACAAGATATGGGTGAGAATGAAAGTACATTTCTTTTTAAGATGATTTTTTTCTCCAACTGAGCACCTGTGACATCAACATTACTTGCTTTCCAAATCCAATGGTGCAATAAGAGAGAACTATTCATTCTCATTCCTAAAGGTAGGATCGGAAAGCATAAAATAGTGACAAGTTCTAAATTAGTCCAAAACCCAATGGAGAAAATTTTATTAGACCTTAAGTTTCTAGCTTAATTCTCTGGCCTAATGCTTTGCCCTCCAGGATAATTGGTGTGGAGGTCCTGCCTTCCAGATACATTTTGATGAAGATCATGCTTTTCAGATATATTATGGCAGTTGTCCTCACCCATGGCTTTGCTGGGTGGAGGCAACCATGCCTTCCTGAGGGGAAGCCACCATAGCCCATACTACACTAAATCTCACCAGTTCATGGTAAAGCAAATTCAAAAAATTGGCGGAATTGGCTGTTATATAAGATG
>NW_016817292.1:0-1804 GCF_001698545.2 Rhinopithecus bieti | reverse complement strand
CCACCAGGTGAGGGAGGAGGTCCTGGAGGGTGGTAGAGGTCCTGAGGATCCCCACCACCAGCAAACGTGGTGGGTAGAGCCACAGTCTGGACCAGAAGCCAGGCTGAGAAGGGGAAGCAGATTTGAGGGACTTCCTGGGGAGGGCATTTATGCATGGCATGAAAGATGAGATTTTCCAAAGGCCAAGAAAAGTGGGGCAAGGGCCTGGAGGTGGGGCTGGACTTGGCAATGGGCGTGCAATCCCATTGGGCAGCATGTGTTATGGAGTACAAAGTCTCTTCTGCTGACACCAGAAGGAAAGGCCCTGGGAATGGAAGAAAAGTAAGGGTCCTATGTGCCGTTTAAATCAGGAAATCAGGCTGCACACGGTGGCTCACGCCTGTAATCCCAGCACTTAGGGAAGCCAAGGTGGACGGATCACCTGAGGTCAGGAGTTCCAGACAAGTCTGGCCAACATGGCGAAACCCCATATCTACTAAACATACAAAAAATTAGCTGGGCACAGTGGTACATGCCTTTAATCCCAGCTACTCGGGAGGCTAAGGCAGAATTGCTTGAACCTAGGAGGTAGAGGTTGTAGTGAGCAGAGATTGTGCCATTGCACTGCAACCTGGGTGACAAAGCCAGACAATGTCTAAATAAATGAGTAAGTAAGAAATCAACAGCTGGGCACGGTGGCTCACACCTATAATCCCAGCATCTTGGGAGACTGAGGTGGGGAAATCACAAGGTCAGGAGTTCGAGACCAGCCTGGCCAACATGGTGAAACCCATCTCTACTAAAATACAAAATTAGCCGGGTGCGGTGGCAGGCACCTGTAATCCCAGCTACTCGTGAGACTGAGGCAGGAGAATTGCTTGAACCCGGGAGGTGGAGGTTGCAGTAAGCCAAGATCGCACCATTGCACTCCAACATGGGTGACAGAGCCAGACTTGGTCTAAAGAAATGAATAAGTTAGAAATCGAGGATGAAGGGATATAGTGACCCGGTTCAAACCTTTTGCACTGTGGGTCCTCAGGCCTCACTGCTCACCGGCATGGACCATCAGCTGTAAAATGGGATGCTAACTGGGCCCTATTGGCAATTTCGGCGACTCTTGCAAGGTCATAGCTGGGTGACGCATTCAAACTGAGTTCCTCCATGGTAGAAGGTGTGACCCCCACGCCCCAGGATCAGGAGGCCGGGTCTCCTCCTTGCACCTGCTCACCCCTGGTAGCCCCGGGGGTCGCCCAAGGCTCACTTGGGACTAGGACCTGCAGTCTAGGGGGACCCTAGCTTGACCGAGGCCCTGACCCACCCTCTACAGCTGCGGCGCCGCTTCGGGGACGTGTTCAGCCTGCAGCTGGTCTGGACGCCGGTGGTCGTGCTCAATGGGCTGGCGGCTGTGCGCGAGGCACTGGTGACCTGCGGCGAGGACACTGCCGACCGCCCGCCTTTGCCCATCTACCAGGTCCTGGGCATCGGGCCGCGCTCCCAAGGCAAGCGGCGGTGGGGGACAGACACCTCGTTTCCTTGGGCCCTGAGTGGGCGGTGACCGTAGCCCAAGCTGGGCCGAGAGGGCGCGGGGTCGTGGAGTTGGGACACAGAAAGACCAGAGAGTGGGTTGGGGACAGCGGACCAGGAAACCACTTCCACTGGGGAGGTGCGAGTGTGTGGGCGGGAGGAGGCGGGGCTTGTGGTGAGTGGGTGGGGCAACTACACAGATCTGCCAGGATCCTGGTAAGAGCAGCCGGCGCCTTTCCCAACTGGAAGCGCCTTTCCCAACTGGAAGCGGGTGTCCCAGCTGCCGCTCAATATGGGCGGG
>NW_016817291.1:0-1324 GCF_001698545.2 Rhinopithecus bieti | reverse complement strand
AAGCGATTCTCCTGCCTCAGCTTCCTGAGTAGCTGGGGTTACAAGTGCCCACCACCATGTCTGGCTAATTTTTGTATTTTTAGTAGAGACGGGTTTTCACCGTGTTGGCCAGGCTAGTCTCAAACTCCTGACTTCAGGTGATCCACCCGTCTCGGCTCCCCAAAGGGCTGGATTTACAAGCATGAGCCACCGCGCCCGGCCCAAATGCATATAAATTTAAAATGAGACGGAATCTTGCTCTGTCATCCAGGCTGGAGCACTGGAGTGCAATGGCGCGATCTCAGCTCACTGCGACCTCCACCTCCCAGGTTCAAGCAGTTCTCCTGCTTCAGCCTCCTGAATAGCTGGGATTGCAGGCATGTGCCACCACACCTGGGTAATTTTTGTATTTTTAGTAGAGACGGGGTTTCCCCATGTTGGTCAGGCTGGTCTCAAACTCCTGACCTTGTGATCCGCCTGCCTCGGCCTCCCAAAGTGCTGGGATTACAGGCGTGAGCTACCGCACCCGGCCGTACCAGTCTTTCTTTTCCAGAATCTGTGTAGCCTAATCTTTTGGACTTCAAAATCCTTGTTGTTTCCCCTCAATAATGAGACTTTCTCCGCCTTTTAAAACAGAAGCGGAATTTTTTTTTTTTTTTTTTTTTTAGACAGAGTCTTGCTCTGTTGCTCAGGCTGGAGTGCAGTAATGTGATCACGGTTCTCTACAGCCTTGGCCTCCTGGGTTTTACTGATCCTCCCAACTCAACCTAGTCTAGCTGAGTAGCTAGGACTACAAGTGTGTACCACCACAGCCACCTAATTTTTTTTCCCTTTGGTAAAGATCAACTCTCATTGTGTTGCCCAGGCTGGTCTTTCACTCGTAGGCTCAAGCAATCCTCCTGCCTTAGCCTCCCAAAGTGCTGGGTTTACAGGTATAAGCTACCACACCTGGCCTAAGTGGCACTTTTTTTTTTTTTTTTTTTTTTTTGTGAGACAGAGTCTCACACTGTCACTCGGGCTGGAATGCAATGGCATGATCCTGCTCACTGCAACCTCTGCTTCCTGGGTTCAACCGATTCTCCTGCCTCAGCCTCCCGAGTAGCTGGGATTACAGGCGCCTGCCACCACGCCTGGCTAATTTTTGCATTTTTAGTAGAGATGGGGTTTCTCCATGTAGGTCAGGCTGGTCTCTAACTCCTGACCTAGTGATCTGCCCGCCTCGGCCTCCCAAAATGCTGGGATTACAGGCATGAGCCACTGCGCCCAGCCTGAAGCGGTACTTTTTAATTAAAAAAAAAAAAAATCAAAATGAAACTCAATACATAGGCAGGTCATAAAAAATGAT
>NW_016817290.1:0-1144 GCF_001698545.2 Rhinopithecus bieti | reverse complement strand
ATTTTAAAATAGTTTTCCTAGTTCTGTGAAGAATGTCGTTGGTAGTTTGATAGTAATAGCATTGAATCCTGAAACTGCTTTTGGCAATTTGACCATTCTAATGATAATCATTTTCCTATCCATGAGCATGAAATGTTTTCCATTTGTTTGTGTCCTCTCTCTCTCTCTCTCTCTCTCTCTCTCTCTCTCTCTCTCTCTTTTGTTTTTAGCAGTGTTTTGCATTCTCTTTGTAGAGATCTTTCACCTTTCTGGTTAGTCGTGTTCCTAGTTATTTCATATTTTTTTGTAGCAGTTGTGACTGGGATTGCATTCTTGATTTACCTCTGAGCTTTACCATTGTTGGTGTGTAAGGAATTCTAATGATTTTTTTTGTGGGGATGGAGTCCCGCTCTGTTGCCCATGCTGGAGTGCAGTGGCATGATTGCGGTCCACTGTAAACTCCACCTGCCGGCTTCAAGTGATTCTCCTGTCTCATTCTCCCACGTAGATGATCCTACAGGCATGCACCACTACACCTGGCTAATTTTTATATTTTTAGTAGAGGCAGCATTTTTCCATGTTGGCCAGGGTAGGGTGGTCTCGAACTCCTGGCCTCAAGTGATCCACGTGCCTCAGCCTCCCAATTTGCTGGGATTACAGGTGTGAGCCACCGCATTTTTTGTACATTGATTTTTTATCCTGAGACTTTGCTTAAGTTGTTTATCAGTTTTAGGAGCTTTTGGGTTGAGACCACAAGGTTTTCTAGATGTAGGATTATGTCATCTGGACACAGGAGTAGGTTGACTTCCTGTCTCCCTATTTGGATTTTTTTTTTTAATTTCTCTTACCTAATTGCTCTGCTGAGGACTTCAAATACTATGTTGAATAGCATTGATGAGAGAGGGCACCTTTGTCTTGCACCAGTTTCCAAGGAGAATGCTTTCAGCTTTGTCCCATTCTTTATGATGTTGGCTCTGTGTCTGTCACACATGGCTCTCATTGTTTTGAGGCATGTTTCTTCAATACCTAATTTATTGAGAATTTTAAGCCTGAAGGGGTGTTTAGTTTTATTAAAAAGCTTTTCTACAGCTATTGAGATAATAATTTGTTTTTTGTTTTGTTTATATAATGAATCACATTTTTTAAAATTATACTTTAAGTTCTA
>NW_016817289.1:0-845 GCF_001698545.2 Rhinopithecus bieti | reverse complement strand
AAGTAAAAATTTTTAATTTTTTATTTGCTCAATTGGATAAATTTGCTTTTTTGTATTTCTGCATTAAATAATAGCAATTTTTTGAAAGAAATCTTTATTTTTAGAGATAATTTGTTTGTTTTTAATTTTGATGTGAAATGACAAGTCCTTCTCTTTTTTGTCACGCCCATCTGCTTGCACAGGAAGGAATAACTTCTTGTTGTAAAAAATCAGCTTGTGTGAATTAAACATTTAGTGACTAAGTTCTAATTTAGGCTGTGGTATCAATTTTTGAGACTAAAACTTGACTATCTCTTCCTCGGAAAAGGTTGGGTTCAACTCATTGACTATTAAATTTCTGAAAATAGAATTAATTGTGGTCTTTATTTATAGAAAATACAAGTTGGGGCAATAGCCTAGAACAGGGTTTCTCACTTTTGGTGCTACTGGCATTTTAGGCCAGATAATTCTTTGTTTGGGTGAGGGTAGGAGAGTGTCAGTCCTGTGCATTATAGAATATTTACCTTGGCCTCTGCCCACTAGATACCAATAGCAGCACAAATCTCTCCCCAGTTGTGACAACCAAAATGTCCCTAGACATTGCCAAATATCCCCTAAAACATTAAAAGATTTTTTGTTTTGTTTTCAGCTTTTGACTGGAATTAAATTCTCTCAGACTAATATCACTTGTTATCACCCATGATAAGAAGTTCTGATTGACAGTTACATATGTGATTAATAAGAGTAAGAAAGCAATTACTAATAATTGTAAATACTTTGCTGGCAACAATTTTCAAATCGAAAGGTTCTGATAATTAAAAGTTTGGTAATCTATAATAGATGCTATATTAGTTATTTATTGATGT
>NW_016817288.1:0-299 GCF_001698545.2 Rhinopithecus bieti | reverse complement strand
GGAAGCTTGAATGCAAGAGTCAGCCATTCACCTGCTTTGATGTTCACCTTCCAGGATGTCTGAAAAGTAAACAAATCTTCCTTTACTCTAAGACTTCTCCAATGTATCATTCAATGATTCATGCACTGGGGCTTCTCGTTCACAACGACTGCTCCCAGGTGGATGGAGACAATCATTTCAATATTTAATCAAGAACTCAGTTTGATTTTAGAAATTCTAGATTCTATTGCTATTATAAAATGTAAGATACTTAAAATCATTGAGACTTTCCTTACATTTCCAAAAGGGAGAAAACTCAG
>NW_016817287.1:0-847 GCF_001698545.2 Rhinopithecus bieti | reverse complement strand
GGAATCCTGAAGGATTATGTATTCTCATTATGGATTGCACAACCAGGGAATAAACGTTAGACCTGCACTACTTTTTCAAGCTTTTTTTTTTTTTTTTTTTTCTCTCGGACTGCAATATCCTGGAAATTAGAAAATACAAGTCTTGCATCACTTCTTTTGATCAATAATTTAGAATGGATTTATTCTTATGATTAGTAACATTTGAAAACTATAATGAATCCCTCCATAACTTGCTAAAAGTGATTAAACAATTGACTTGTTTGGGAAAACAGTGCTGGGAGAATTACTGAACAAAAGGTTCAGGTGCTAGAATAATTATTGTACAAAAGTTTTTTTCATCTCCAGAAATACAGTAGTGCATAGAGCAACATAATTACCTTTTGCTTTTCCAAGGAACTTGAGTAATTATTTCCCCCCCTTTAAAGCTCTTAGTTGAGTATTCAATTATTTGGTTTAAAAATATGTCAAATGGCAGCTACACAGTGGCAGTTATTATCCGCTATCAAATGTTTTGTTATAGCAAAACTTTCCACTCCTCTACCTTTTCAAAGGAATACTGTTAATTTACAGTGGTCGTTTTGTAAATAAACAGTATTTTAAAAAGTTTATAAAATTCTATTCTCAACTCTTTAAAAAGCAACATAAAATAATTACAGAAATTATATTCAAATATCCAGTTTCCCAACACAGTATACATTATATTTTAAAAATCCAAATAACACCTAGGAATTGCAAATGGTTATTTCTATTTTAGTTATTATTAAAAACATAGCATTAATGTAATTTAAACTGCATAAATAAAAAGCACATAGAAGACAAGATTTAAAAATGTTTATAGTAGTTATTT
>NW_016817286.1:0-540 GCF_001698545.2 Rhinopithecus bieti | reverse complement strand
TTTACAAGAAAACAGTGTTAGCAAACTGGTCAATGAAAAGACCTGTGTAACACTGTGAGATGAATTCACACATCACAAAGCAGTTCCTCAGAAAGCTTCTTCCTAGTTTTTGTCTGAGGATATTTTCTTTGTCACAATAAACTTCAACACGCTCCAAATGATCGCATTGCAAATTCCAACTAAGCAGTGTCAGCAAACTGCTCAATGAAAATATGAATTCACACACCAGAAAGCTGTTCTCAGAAAGCTTCTTTCTAGTTTTTCTCTGAGAATATTTCCTTTTTCACCATAGACTTCAATGCACTTCCAAATATACCATTGCAGATTCCAGGAAAAAGTGTTGGCAAACTTCCCAATGAAACAAATGGTATAACACTGTGAGATGAATTCACACATCACACAGAAGTTTCACAGAAAGCTTTTTTCGGTTGTTTCCTGAGGATATTTCCTTTGTGACCATAGGCTTCGATGGGCTCCCAAATATCTTATTGCAGATCCCATGAAAACAGTTTTATCAGACTGCTCAGTGAAAAGAATGGT
>NW_016817285.1:0-954 GCF_001698545.2 Rhinopithecus bieti | reverse complement strand
CATAGGAAATATCATCAGATAATAATTAGATAGAAGTTTTCTGAGAAAGTTCTTTGTGATGTTTGAATTCATCTCACAGAGTTACACCAGTCTTTCCATGGTACAGTTTGCTAACACGTTTTCCCTGGAATCTGCAAAGGGATATTTGGGAGAGCATTCAGGCCTGTAGTGAAAAGGAAATATCCTCAAATAAAAAACGAAAGGAAGCTCTCTGAGAAACTGCTTTTTGATGCATGAATTCATCTCACAGAATTACACTGTTCTTCTCATTGGGCGGTTTGGTAACACTCTTTTGTTGGAATCTGCAATGGGATATTTTGGAGCACATTGAAGCTTATGGTGACAAAGAAAATATCCTCAGACAAAAATTAGTAAGAAGCTTTTGAGAAACTGCTTTGTGATTTGTGAATTCATCTCACACAGTTACACTTTTCTTTTCATGTAGTAGTTTGGTAGCACTGTTATTGAGAAATCTGGGAAAGGATATTTTGGATTGCATTGAAGCCTATGGTGACAAAGGAAAAACTCAGATAAAATATAGAAAGAAGTTTTCTGAGAAACTGGTTAGTGATATGTGGTTTCATCTCACAGATTTACACATTTCTTTTCATGGAGCAGTTTGCTAACCCAGTTTTCACGGAATCTGCAAAGGGATATTCCAGAGTACCTTGAGGCTTGTAGTGAAAAAGAAAATGCCCTCAGATAAATACAAGAAAGAAGCTTTCTGAGAAACAGCTTTGTGATGTGTGAATTCATCTAACGGTGCTACACCGTTCTTTTCATTAGGCAGTTTGATAACACTGTTTTCAATTAATCTGCAATAGCATATTTGGGAGCACATTGAAGCCTATAGTGACAAAGGAAATATCCTTAGATAAAAACCAAGAAGAAGCTTTGTGTGAAACTTCTTTGTGATGTGTGAATTCATCTCACAGGTTTACCTTTCTTTTTTTT
>NW_016817284.1:0-952 GCF_001698545.2 Rhinopithecus bieti | reverse complement strand
AAAATTACTCAAATATTTATTTAAAAAGTGACCTTATTCTTTTTTTAATTTTAACAACATCTTGTTTTAAAACAAATTTAATAAACAAAAGCTGTCTACATTTTAAAGTATATTTTCTCTTCATATATCAGCAACACATATATAACCTCTAAACAAATTTATTTTTGGTTTAACTTTTAAATAAGTATTTGACAATGTGGTAAATATGCAAGTTAGAAAAGGTATATTAAGACACACCAGGAGTTAACTTGACTGTTGGTAACAGACTTCCAGGAAAGAAGACAATGGGACAGTTGTCAAGTCCTTCAAATTTGAATACTCTCACTTTATAACAGCTAGTACACCCTTTCTAGAATAAGACTTTTACCTGTTGTGGTCATGATAGTCCAAATTCTGATTGAATTCTGATTTTTAAATTTATCTTGCTCTGACCAGCGGCCACATTTTTCTGAAAGTCTCAGTGCTGCTAAATAACTTAGCACTGTGATTTTATATCAGAATTTTCTTTTGCTAGTTGAAGAGAAACGATTCTTTAAAATAGAAATGAGTCTGCTTTTAACAAAGCCCTAAAATCATCCCTGTTCTTACTGGGTTTGTGGGATTGCTGTAAGATAATTCTTATTGTTCTTCAGCACAAATAAATTTTATTCATGTGCAAATTTTCCACTATATCATCTCCTTAATTTCTGTGCCATTTTATTTAAAATAACTAAATTTTATATGTCAATGCATATCTAACAGTTATGAACAAGAATGTAAAATATACAGTTACTTCTGTTGTGTGTAGTTCCTTTCTCTAAATTCTTATTTATTTTATAGTATTCTAGACATGTAGTCAAGGGAAACAAACTTTTGCTCCTGTGAAATTTTGTAGGAAACTTTTTTGAGTGCCTAAAGTTACTGAAAACAAGACAATTTTAAAGCTAATTTGCTAAAAGTCAACTATCCCAAT
>NW_016817283.1:0-532 GCF_001698545.2 Rhinopithecus bieti | reverse complement strand
CAGCTCATTGAACAGAGAAGCTTAACTGTGTGAGTGCAATTCACTTGACACAGAGCAGTTTCACAGAAAGCTTTCTTCTGCTTTCTCTCTGAAGTTATTTCTTTTCAGGATGTTCTAAAAGCGTTTCCAAATGTCCTTTCTCAAATTCCACAAAAACAGTGATTTCAAACTGCTCAATCCAAACAATGATTTAACTCTATGAGATGAATACAAACATCACTAGAGTTGCGCAGAAAGCTTCTCTCCGATTTTTGATGGAAGACATTTCCTTGCCTCACACCAGCCTCTGGTTGCCACTTACTATCCCTTCACAGAAGCTCAAAGACCGACTTTCAAACTGGGAAATGTAGAGTAAGCTTTAACCTTGTGAAAAGAATGGACATGTCAGAGAGCAGTTTCTTCGAGTGCTTCTTTCTGTTTGGCATTAATCGTCATTTCATTTTTGCCATAGTCTTCAATATGCTCTGAATATCACTGTTTTGGTTTTACAGGAACAATGTTTAAACTGTGCCTTATGAGGAGAAAGTTAGAA
>NW_016817282.1:0-1304 GCF_001698545.2 Rhinopithecus bieti | reverse complement strand
ACAAAAGATAGGTTCTTAAATGATCCTTTAGGCCATAAGAGAGAATTCTGAAGCCTTTTGTAGACTTGATTTTTTTTTTCTCTTTTCTTTCTTTCTTTTTTTTTTTTTTTTTGGGCGGAGTTTCGCTCTTGTTGCTCAGGCTGGAGTGCAGTGGCATGATCTCAGCTCACCACAACCTCTGCCTCCTGTGTTCAAGCAATTCTCCTGCCTCAGCCTCCTGAGTAGCTGGTGATTACAGGCATGCACCACCATGCCTGGCTAGTTTTGTATTTTTATTAGAGATGGAGTTTCTCCATGTTGGTCAGGCTGCTCTCAAACTCCTGACCTCAGGTGATCTGCCCACCTTGGCCTACCAAAATGCTGGGATTACAGGCGTGAGCCACCGAGCCCAGCCTTTTTTGTTGTTGTTCAATCACCCAACTTGAAAATGTGTGACTTGATTTTAATGCTTGTATGAGCATAGTTTTCTTCTGCTCTTGATGGTATGTGTGGTGTCAGTGATTCTGTGTCAGATGGTTGACCATCCTATAGTTGGTCAAGTATACTTTTTATTTCAGTGTTTATGCCATCTTATTTGGAACGTGAGTCTTTGAAAGTGGCTATGATTTCTAAGTAGGCCACCTTCTTGACTGATAGGATCACTTTCACAGACTGTGAGAAATCTTAGGGTGTCTTACTTTATATATATAAGTCCACTTATAGAAAGAGGAAATGTTTCAAAACTCAGTGAATTTAGAAAAGCTAAACTTTAGCTCTTTTGGACTCTTGAGTTATAAGAAATTTTATCTGTCTTTATGTCTAAATAGTATCTGACTGTTGAATACACCTTCCTTCTTTAAATATTTTTTCCCTCACTCTCATAAGAGCATACTCCTAGTTTTTCTCTGACTTTAGTTTAGTCCTTCTCAGTCTCTTGCCAAGTTCTTCTCCTCTCTCAGACATCTGAGTGTTGGAGTGTTCTCTCTAGGTGATGTCATTCAGATCTGTTACTTTAAACACATTTGATAACTGTCAATTTTATATCTTCATTCATGACCTTACATCCTACATCTAGCCTATCTCTAAAATATAGTCCTAGTACAAACACTTCTCTTCTTCTCCACAGTCTTATTTGCGTACCACTCGTCTGGTTATTGCTCATTGGCACCACTACAGCTACCTCCTTTGTCTGCAGTCACTCTTGCCTCCTCTCTTAAAATCTTTTCTTTTTAAAGTAGCTAAAGTGGACTATTTAAATCATAAGTCTTATCACCCTGCCTTTCCCATATATATATATCTATATATATATATAACTATAACTATAT
>NW_016817281.1:0-536 GCF_001698545.2 Rhinopithecus bieti | reverse complement strand
CACACCACACACCCACACCACACACCACACAACCCACATCACACACCACACAAACCCACACCACACACCCCACACCACACACCACACAACCCACACCACACACCACACAACCCACACCACACACCACACAACCCACACCACACAACCCACACCACACACCACACAACCCACACCACACACCACACAACCCACACCACACAACCACACACCACACCACACAACCCACACCACACACCACACAACCCACACCACACACCACACACCACACACCCCACACCACACAACCCATATGACACAACCCACACCACACACCACCCAACCGACACCACACACCTCACACCCCACACCCCACACCACACAACCCACACCACACACCACAGGCCACACAACCCACAGCACACACCACACAACCCACACGACATACCACAGGCCATACAACCCACACCACACAACCCACACCACACACCACACAACCCACATCACACACCACAAAACCCACACCACACAACCCACATCACACATCACACACCACACAC
>NW_016817280.1:0-515 GCF_001698545.2 Rhinopithecus bieti | reverse complement strand
TGATGATGGTGATGGTGATGATGGTGATGATGGTGATGGTGATGGTGGTGATGGTGATGGTGATGGTGGTGATGGTGATGGTGGTGGTGATGGTGGTGGTGATGGTGGTGATGTTGATGATGGTGATGGTGGTGGTGATGATGATGGTGATGATGGTGATGGTGATGGTGATGATGATGGTAGGGATGTTGGTGATGGTGATGATGGTGATGGTGACGATGGTGATGATGGTGATGGTGATGGTGATGGTGATGGTGATGGTGATGATGGTGATGGTGATGGTGATGATGGTGATGATGGTGATGATGGTGATGGTGATGATGGTGAAGGTGATGATGGTGATGGTGATGGTGATGATGATGATGGTGATGGTGATGATGGTGATGATGGTGAAGGTGATCATGGTGATTGATGGTGATGGTTGGTGATCATGATGGTGATGATGTGAAGATGATGATGATGGTGAAGGTGATGATGGTGAAGGTGATGGTGATGATGGTGAAGGTGATGGTGAT
>NW_016817279.1:0-954 GCF_001698545.2 Rhinopithecus bieti | reverse complement strand
AGAGACGGGGTTTCACTGTGTTAGCCAGGGTGGTCTCGATCTCCTGACCTCGTGATCCTCCCGGCTTGGCCTCCCACAGTACTGGAATTACAGGCGTGAGCCACCACATCCAGCCAATGTTTTGTATTTTTAGTAGAGATGAGGTTTCACCATGTGGCCAGGCTGCTCTCAAACTCCTGACCTCAGGTGATTCCCCCACCTTGGCCTCCCAAAGTGCTAGGATTACAGGCGTGAGCCACCACGCCTGGTCCACTTTTTTAATTTTTCTTTTCTTTCTTTTTTTTTTTTTTGAGATAGGGTCTCATTCTGCTGCACAGGCTGGAGTGCAGTGGCACAATCTCAGATCACTGCAACTTCTGCCTCCCAGGTTCAAGCGATTTTCCTGCCTCAGCCTCCCAAGTAGCTGGGATTACAGGTGTGTTGCCACCACATCCGGCTAGTTTTTGTATTTTTAGTAGAGACTGTTTCACTATGTTGGCCAGGCTGGTCTTGAACTCATTACCTCAGGTAATCCACCCGCCTCGGCCTCCCAAAGTGCTGAGATTACAGGCATAAACCACCACGCCCAGCCAAAAATATCCGCAGTTTTTTTTTTTTTTTCTTGAGACGAGTCTTGCTCTATCGCTCAGGCTAGATTGCAATGGCGAGATCTCGGCTCACCGCAACCTCTTCCTCCTGGGTTCAAGCGATTCTCCTGCCTCAGCCTCTGGAGTAGCTGGGATTACAGGTGTGCGCCAATACGCCCAGCTAATTTTTGTTTTTTGTATTTTTTTTTTTTCAGTAGAGACGAGGTTTCACCATGTTGGCCACGCTAGTCTTGAACTCCTGACCTCAGGTCATCCACCTGCCTCAGCCTCCCCTAGTGCTGGGATTACAGGCGTGTGCCACCGCGCCCGGCATGGAACCTAGTTTTATCTTGAAATGTTGCAAATGGTTATAAAGATACAGTATTTA
>NW_016817278.1:0-2188 GCF_001698545.2 Rhinopithecus bieti | reverse complement strand
ATATCTTTAAAGAAGTTAAACTTCAAAGTACTTTTTTTTTTCTTTTTGAGATGGAATCTCCCTCTGTCACCCAGGCTGGAACAGTCTTGGCTCACTGCAACCTGTACCTCCCAGGATCCAGCATTTCTTCTGCCTCAGCCTCTCGAGTAGCTGGGACTGCAGGTGCACACCACCATGCCCGGGGTTTCACCATACTGGCCAGGCTGGTCTAAAACTCCTGACCTCATGATCCACCTGCCTCGGCCTCCCAAAGTGCTGGGATTACAGACATGAGCCACTGCACCCAGCCTTTTTTTTTTTTTTTTGAGACGGAATCTTGCTCTGTCACTGAGGCTGGAGTGCAGTGTGCAATGGCACAATCTCAGCTCACTGTAACCTCCACCTCACAGGTTCGAGCGATTCTCCTGCCTCAGCCTCCCGAGTAGCTGGGATTACAGGCACCCACCACCATGCCCGGCTAATTTTTGTATTGTTAGTAGAGATGGGGTTTCACCATGTTGGCCAGGCTGGTCTTGAACTCCTGACCTCAGGTGATCTGCTTGCCTCAGCGTTCCAAAGTGCTGGGATTACAGGTGTGAGCCACCACGCCCAGCCCAAAGTAATTTTTTAATGGCAAGATCTTTTGAACACCTCAGACTTTTTAAATAGTAGCAAAATAAACCTAAATAGGATTACTTTGAAACCTATACCTACACTTAAATCTACTGTAAAATATAATATCATAGTTTTAATTCATTTAAAAAATTATTTGTATACTTTTTCCCATGGCTGCAGTTTTACTTATTCGATACCTTCCAATAGTTGTAGTAATACTTACTTTTGGTGCCTCCTTGGGCTTGTGGTACTCTCACCAGACCACAAAGTAAAACATTACTGTTAGGGTTATGGGATCTGGGTTATCAACTGATTTTTGGTCAGATAATGATATTTGTTTGCTGTTCCTAAAGTGATTTAAACTCAAGCTGCTGGTCATTAGGCATTCTTTTTAAATTTAAATCTCATGTATTATATCGATAAGTTTACTCCTTTAATATAATATAAAAAATTTTACAGCCTAATGTCACCCACAGAAATGATGTATTCTTTCATTCTCTCTGATCAAATTATATAACTCATACTCTGTTATTAGGCTATATCGACCTGATCTGTTAATGTAAACTTTATATGTGCCTTATTTTATAACTATCAATGGTAGGTTCATTTAGAAACTTAATCTTCAAGGAAATAAGAAATCAAGTCTGAGCAGTTAGTTCATCCTTTTTAGGACATCTGACTATATCACCATTCTGCAACGTACTGCTAATACCCTTTCTTTCCTTTTTACTTGCTACTACCACTGTTGATTAGTCTTCCTATTTTTGGTTCTACTTTTTCTGGGATATTTGACTTACAGTTCTCAATACTTTACTTACACAAGTAAAACAAATACCTATTTACACTTTATACACAGACATATACTTAGAAGAAACAAATTATCCAGGTATATTAGCACACCACTACTTATTGGAAGCCATAAAATATTAAACAAAATCCATGATATTTACTTCTTTCATGTAACAGCTACTTTGTTCATACTTTATATTTTCACTCTTGAGTACCATTATGAACTCATAGCATTTCAAAATATTTATATATTTACTTAGCAATAATTAGTATTGATGCTGTAATTGTTACAACTTAGCCACTTCAAGCTAGTACCTTTGGTTTTGTTTTGAGTATGTCTTTGCTTTCTGGTACAGTAGGATGTGCCAGGCCCATCCTTAACTTTTTCTTCCTTTAACATATAGAATCAGCTGAACTTTAAGGAGACTTACTGCTTTGAGAGGCTAATACAGTTGTATTAAAGAAGCAAGTTGGGTGGTGAGGGTATGTAAGTTGAGCTACTGCTATTTTGCCACTTTATTTTATTTATTTATTTATTTTTCAAGAGATGGGGTCTTGCTCTGTCACCCAGGCTGGAGTGCAGTGGCACAGTCATAGCTCACAGCAGCCTTGAGCTCCTGGCCTCAAGCAGTCCTCCCACCTCAGCCTTCTGAGTGGCCAGGCTATTTTGCCACTTTTTGTTGTGAGAGGTATGGAGAAAATGTGTCATTAATTCATTTGGATTTTTCAGTTTAACAAATCAGGTTGTCATAAAATATAAGGTTTATCAACTGCTAAGACTTTCTATAAAATAACATTTCAGGCC
>NW_016817277.1:0-376 GCF_001698545.2 Rhinopithecus bieti | reverse complement strand
AGAGAGCTGAGACTGTACCACTGCACTCCAACCTAGGTGACAGGGTGAGACTCCATCTCAAAAAGAAAAGAAAAGAAGGAAAGAAGAAAGAAAAAGAAAAGAAAAGAAAAGAAAGGAAGGAAGGAAGGAAAGAAAGAAAAGGAAAGAAAGAAAGAGAGAGAGAGAAAGAAAAGAAAAGAAAGAAAGGGAGAGAAAGAGAAAGAAAGAGAGAAAGAAAGACCTGATACTGGGTAATTGATAAAGAAAAGAGGTTTAATTGGCTCGTGGTTCTTCATGCCGTACAGGATTCTGCTTCTGGGGAAGTCTCGGGAAACTTACAATCATGATGGAAGGCAAAGGGGAAGAAGGCACATCTTCACATGGCTGGCAGGGGACA
>NW_016817276.1:0-1809 GCF_001698545.2 Rhinopithecus bieti | reverse complement strand
GCATTCCAAGAATCTGCTCTCTGATATGTGCATTCATTTCACAGAGTTAATGCTTACTATATGTTGCCCAGTTTCAAAACTCTTTCTTTGAAGAATCTGTTCAGGAATCAGCTCTGTGATTTGTGCATTCACTTCCCAGGGTTATTGCTTACTCTATGTGGCCCAGTTTCGAAAATCTGTCTTTGAAGAATCTGTGAAGGGATATTCAGTGACGCCCGAAGGCTTGAGGTGAGTGATGAAACGTCTTCTGATGAAACCTGCAGAGAAACGTTCCGAGCAACTGCTTTGTGATGTGTGTATTCGTTTCATACCGTTAAAACATTCTTTGGATTGAGCAGCTTGAAATCACTGTTTTTGTGGAGTCTAAGGAAGGACATTTGGGAACGATTTTTAGAATATGGAGAGGGAAATCTCCTCAGGTAAAATCCAGAAAGAAGTTTTCTGTGAAACTGCCCTGTATCATCTGAATTCCTCTCACTCAGATAAGCCTCTCTTTTCATTGAGCAGTTTTCCAGCCCTGTGTATGTTTAGCGTGTGATGGGATATTCCGGAACACTTTGAGGCTAACGTTGAAAAAGGAAATAAGTTCAGACCGAAACTGGAGAGAAGCTTTCCGAGGAACTGCTTTGTGAAGTGTGCATTCCACTCACAGTGTTATACCTCTCCTCTCATACAGTATCAGGGAAACTCTTTTGGGGAAACAGGTACCAAGTGATATTCGTGAGCATGTTGATGCCAATGGTGAAAAGGGAAATAGCCTGAAACAAATACTGAGAATAAGCTTTCTAGGAAACTGCTCTGTGATATGTGTAATCATCTCACCAAGATAAAGGTTTGTTTGCATTACGCAGCTTGGAAACTGTCATGGACGGATCCACGAAGAGAACTTCAGGAGCAAAACCAGGACTATGGTGAGAAAGGAAATATCTTCAGATAAAAACTTTAAAGAAGCTTTATGTGAATCTACTTTTTGCTATGTTTATTCATTTCACATACATGAAGCTTTCTTTACATTACACAGCTTGGAAACTCCCTCGTGGATGGATCTGCGAAGAAATATTTGGGATCACATTCAGGGCTGGTGTGAAATAGGAAATATAGTCAGATAAAAACTGGAGAGTAGCTTTCTGAGAAACTGCTTGGTGATGTGTGCATTCCTCCAAGGGAGTTATAACTTTCTTCTCATAAGGCACAGTTTGAACACTGTTCCTGTAAAACAAAAAGAGTGATATTCGGAGCATATTGAATACTAGGGCAAAAAGTCAAATGTCATCCAATAAAAAACAGAAAGAAGCACTTGAAGAAACAGTTCTCTCACATGTCCATTCTTTTCACAGGCTTTAATCTTACTCTACATTTCCCAGTATGAAAGGAGGTCTTTGAGGGTTCTGTGAAGGGATAATAAGTGGTGATCGGAGGCCTGTGTGAGGCAAGGAAATGTCTTAAATCGAAAATCGGAGAGAAGCATTCTACGTAGCTGTTTTGTGATGCTTGAATTCATCTCATAGAGTTGAATCATTGTTTGGATTGAGCAGTTTGAAATCACTGTTCCTGTGGAATCTGAGAAAGGACATTTGGAAACGCTTTTTAGAATATCCTGAAAAAGTAATAACCTCATAGAGAAACCAGAAGGAAGCTTTATGTGAAACTGCCCTGTGTCACGTGAATTCCTCTCATACATTTAAGCTTCTCTTTTCATTGAGCTGTATCATAACACTGTTTTTGTTTAGTCTGCGAGGGGATATTCTGGAGGGCTTTGAGGCTTATGGTGAGAAATGAAACGTCTTCAGATAGAAACTGGAGAGAAGG
>NW_016817275.1:0-1066 GCF_001698545.2 Rhinopithecus bieti | reverse complement strand
GTTCAACTCCCACTTACGAGTGAGAACATGTGGTGTTTGGTTTTCTGTTCCCATGTGAGTTTGCTGAGAATGATGGTTTCCAACTTTATCCATGTCCCTGCAAAGGACACGAACTCATCCTTTTAAATGGCTGCATAGTATTCCATGGTGTGTATGTACCACATTTTCTTTATCCAGTCTATCATTGATGGGCATTTGGGTTTGTTACAAGTCTTTGCTATTGTGGAAAGTGCTGCAGTAAACATGCATGTGTATGTGTCTTTATAGTAGAATGATTTATAATCCTTTGGTTATATACCAAGTAATGGGATTACTGAGTAAAATGGTATTTCTGGTTCTAGATTCTCGAGGAATCACCACACTGTCTTCCACAATGGTTGAACTAATTTACACTCCCACCGACAGTGTATTTCTCCACATCCTCTCCAGCATCTGTTGTCTCCTGACTTTTTAATGATTGCCATTCTGATTGGTATGAGATGGTGTCTCATTGTGATTTTGATTTGCATTTCTCTAATGACCACTGATGATGAGCTTTTTTTTTTTTCGTATTTTTGTTGGCTGCTTAAATGTCTTCTTTTGAGAAGTGTCTGTTCATATCCTTTGCCCAGTTTTTGATTTTTTTTCTTGCAAATTTGTTTAAGTTTCTTGTAGATTCTGGATATTAGCCCTTTGTCAGATGGATAGATTGCAGAAATTTTCTCCCATTCTGCAGATTGCTGGTTCACAGTGGCTGAACTAATTTGCATTCCCACCAACAGCGTATAAGCTTTCCCTTTTCTCTGCAACCTCACTAACATCTATTTTTTTAAAAAAAATTTAATAGTAGCCATTCTAATTGGTATGAGATGGTGTCTCATTGTAGTTTTGATTTGCATCTCTCTGATGATTAGAAATGTTGAGGTTTTTTTCATATATTTGATGGCCACTTGAATATCTTGTTTTGAGAAGTATCTGTTCAGTTTCTCTGCTCACTTTTTAATGGGGTTATTTGTGGTTCTTTTTCTTGTTGATTTGTTTAAGTTTCTTTTTTTTTTTATTTTTTTATTTTTTCTTTTTTTTGTTT
>NW_016817274.1:0-955 GCF_001698545.2 Rhinopithecus bieti | reverse complement strand
AATAAAATAAAATAAAATAAAATAGAAAAGAAAAGCTAATGAGCTCTATTTTAATTTTACAAGAGAGATGTTCTCTTTTCTCCACAAGCTTGCCAGTATTTTTTATTTTTTTTGATATTGTAATAATAACCATTCTGACTGCTGTGAGATGGTATCTCATTGTAGCTTTGATTTGCATTTCTGTAGTAATCAGGAATATTGAGCTTTATTTCATATGCATGTTGGCCACATGTATGTCTTCTTTTGAAAAGTGTCTATTAATGTTCTTTGCCCACTTTCTACACTTTTTAATAGGGTTGTTTGCATTTTTCTTGGAAATTTGTTAAAGTTTCTTATAGATGCTGAATGTTAGACCTTTGTATGTTGCATGGTTTGCAAATATTTTCTCCTGTTCTCTAGGTTGTCTGTTTACTCCGTTGATTGTTTCTGTTGCTCTGCAAAACCTCTTTAGTTTAATTATTTCACATTTGTCAATTTTTGCTTTTGTTGCAGTTGCTTTTCGTGGATTCATCATGAACTCTTTGCCAGTTCTTATGTCCAGAATGATATTGCCTACGTTGTCTTCCAGGGTTTTTATAGTTCTGGGATTTGCATTTAAGTCTTTAATCGATCTAGAGTTGATTTTTATTTATTGCATAAGGATGAGGTCCAGTTTCAGTCTTCTGCATATTGCTAGCCAGTTATCTCAGCACCACTTATTGAATAGGGAGTCCTTTCCCCGTTGCTTTTGTCAGCTTTGTCAAAGTTCAGATGGTTGTAGGTGTGTATCCTTATTTCTGGGTTCTTTAATCTGTTTAATTGGTCTATGCATCTGTTTTTCTATGAGTACCATGCTGTTTTGGTTGTTGTAGCCCTGTAGTATAGTTTGAAGTTTGGTGATGTGATGCCTCCAGCTTTGCTCTTTTTGCTTAGAATTGCTTGGCTACTTGGGATCATTTTTGGTTTCACATGAATT
>NW_016817273.1:0-5341 GCF_001698545.2 Rhinopithecus bieti | reverse complement strand
AAAGGGGAAATGCTACACACTTTCAATGAGACAGGTCTCATGATAATTCTATCAAAGAACAGCATGAGTGAAGTCCACCCTTAGGATTCAGTCACCTTCCACCTGGCCCCTCCTTCAACACTGAGAATCACAACTTAACATGAGATTTTGGGTGGAGACACAGCCAAACCATATCACCTAGCATGCCTGCAAAGGGGTGAGAAATTCTCAACAGTCAGGCTTCTGGCCTTTCTCTGTGTGCAAACTGGTTGAGTGAATTAGTAGAAATCACTTTATTCATGAGAAAAAGGATTTGTGAGACTAGTCTGAGGCTGTAGCAAATCTGGTTATAATTTGTCTTTCTATGTTGTTCTGTCATAAAGAGTGGTACTGCAGGGCAGAATGTGGGCTTAGGACCTCATAAGCCCACTTGCTCAGGCCAGCCCAGCATACTGGTTAGTTACAAACCTTGCTGTGGATCCCTGGAGCAAAAACCAGATGGGAGTTCCTTCTTGTCTTGTTTTACATCCTTGAGAGCATGGCTTTATGACCATATAAGGTATTCTCTTGGTATCCACCATCTGAAGTGCAAGAATTTTTGAGTTTATGTCAGGCAGACAGTCTGAGAGGACCAGGAGTCTAAAATGAGTCAGCAAACTCTTTATCCCAAATGTGTCAAGGCTTTGTGTGAATTTTGTCTTAAAAGGTCATCCCTATGGGGCTTTTGTCATCTTTTGCTATCTTAAGGCCCTTTCTGACAGTCAATTCTTGGGGATCATGGAGATGTCTCCTCTACTCCCTATCTAGAAATACCTTTTGCTTATATGGTAAAAGCCTCACAAATTACCATCTAGATTTTAACAGGCTTTTGAACAAATATTCCTCTCACTCTAAACACTTCTCAGTCAAATTAATTGGCTTAAAGGAAAATAAGCTCTTAAATCAAACACTGTCAGAAAAATAGAAACTTAAATGCCTTTAGGTCACATGACTTGGATATTCTTTGAAAAATAAAGACAGTTTAAAAATTATTGGTAAAATAAAAAAATGTCTTCAAAGTTTAGACATTTGGTCTAAGGTAGGCAGGTTAGATACTCTTTGCTAGGTGCTGTAAGGTCATAAACGGTTTCTGTGATTTTTAATAATTGTTTGACTTGTCTGTTGATATGATTTGGCTGTGTCCCCACGCAAATCTCTTTTTGAATTGTAACTCCCATGATTCCCAAGTGTCGTGGGAGGCACTCAGTGGGAGGCAACTGAATCATAGTGGCAGGTCTTTCCTATGCTGTTCTCGTGATAGTGAATAAGTCTCACGAGATCCGATGGTTTTAAAAATGAGACAGCTACACAAGCTATCTCTCTTTGCCTCCTGCCATCCAGGTAAGACCTGACTTGCTCCCCCTTGCCTTCCACCATGCATTGTGAGGCCTCCTCAGCCATGTGGAACTGTAAGTCCATTAAACTTCTTTTTCTTCCCAATCTCAGATATGTCTATATCAGCAGCATGAAAATGGACTCATACACTTGTTTTACAGCCATTAGATTCTAGGTAAGGCTTGGGACATAGGGAATTAGCAAGGTCCCCTGGGTAGGCTGGGAAGACTCAGACATTATCTTTAGCTCTGTCCTTGTCCTGGACTCTGCAATCATATACATGGTTAAAATTGCTTGCTTACTAGGTTTTTCACCAAAAATGAAAGTTGTTAAGAGTTAACAGTGTAAAATGTACTTGAGACTACTGGAAAAGTTTTGCACACACGATACAGAAGGAAAGTAAATGTGGTTTTGGTCAGAAGTTATAAAAAGGCATAGGAATACGGCTTTTGTTAAAGGGAATGTAATATTGTCAGTTCAGAGGGTTTTAAGGATTGTCTTAACCTAAAAGAGTAATAGGACAAAATTGAAGGTTTAAGCAAATTGAAAAGGGTTAATATTTTAAAGAAAGTTCTGTGGTTATGAACAAGTTGGCCAAGATTTGAAGGGGATTATTTAGTTTTTTCGTATGTGGAACATTAAAATAAAATCACACTAATGCAGGGCTGGAATTTGGACCCATGTGTCTGAATAACAGAATTTTCTTAGACAATTGATCTGTTTAACAGAAAATTGTAAAGAGTTAAAGAGGTTTACAAAAATTTTACCTTATGTTCAAACTAATTAAGATTGTATAGACTTGTTTATAAGGTTTTATTAAGAATTGCGCTTAGTTACACTAATGAAAAGGTTAAATTTGACTTTCTCTTTTAAATAAGATTTTAGTGTAATATTGAAAGATAATGAAAGATTTTTGTTTGCCTTTTGACAAATACAAAAGCAGGGGAGAGAAACAGATTCAGTTGGCCTCATGCTGTCTTTATGGAATCCTGTTTGAAAAGTTGAGTCTCCTCCCTATCAGTGAGTATCATTTTGGCTAAATAAATAACTTATAGTGACCTGGGATCTTATTTTGTAATATTAAGCTTTTAAACCTTTGATATTTGACAAACTTCTTTTTCTTGTTTTTTGGTTTTTTTTCTTTGAGACCGAGTCTTGCTTTGTCACCCAGGCTGGAGTGCAGTGGTGTGATCACGGCTCACTGAAACCTCCACCTCTGGGTTCAAGTGATTCCCCTGCCTCAGCCTCCTGAGTAGCTGGGACTCCAGGTGTCCACCACCACACCTAGCTAATTTTTTTTTTTTTTTTTTAGTACAGGCAGGGTTTCACCATGTTGGCCAGGTTTGTCTCAAACTCCTGACCTCGGGTGATCTGCCTGCCTTGGCCTCCCAAAGTGCTGAGATTTGAAGCATGAGCCACTACACCAAGCCAATATTTGACAAACTTTTAAAGTCAAAATCTAAATTGTCTTTTTTAAATTTTATTAACCTTTCAGATATTAAATACTCTAAAGTCCAAAAGAGACATATTTTGCTTATTTGGTATATTAAAATCATACCAGAAGCATTGTTAAGTATGAAATGGTGTTTGCCTTTCTTTATACTTTATTTGTATGAATGCATTATTGTTGTGTTCCAGAATTATATAAAACTCCTGTAATTCTGATATGTTTCAGTATATGTTAACAGTAATAATTGATTGTTATGTTAAATTATTGTGTACCAAACAGATGACCAGATCTTTACCATGGTCATTCTGAAACTTCTGTCCTCCACGATGGTTTTACTTTATTTTCAAAGTGGTTTTATAATCAGCTATAGGAATCTGATAGATGCTCTTGAGTGCAGATTTCTGATAACTTTGGAGATGGTGACATTAAAATAGAGGAAAAACTTCCAAGACTCCCATAGAGAGCTAATGTGTTCATGAACAATGAGCAGAACAGGAGTTAATCACATAGACTGAACTAATGGAAGACTGAAATAATCTTTTTATGGCTTTTTGTTTGAAGCATTGCTTTTGTTTTTCAAAATCAAGAAAACCTTTTTTTTCTTTTGAGCTATTTACAACTTTTAGCAATTGAGTATACTCCTGTGAACAAAATTTGGAGCATGTTGCTTTCCCTCCACCTGATTTCTCCATAATTTAGAAACTCTTTGTAAGTATTCTGAACTTATGGCTATATAGATTTCTTGCATAAGTGCAACAAGAATCTGTTTTCTTTTGTAACAGAACATGATTGGAATTGCTGGTTATTTTACCAAGGGCTTTGACTGGAATGGCATACTTTCTTTTTTTTTTGAGACAGAGTTTCACTCTTGTTGCCCAGGCTGGAGTGCAATGGCACAATCTCGGCTCATTGTAACCTCCGTCTCCCAGATTCAAATGGTTCTTCTCCCTCAGCCTCCTGAGTAGCTGGGATTACAGGCATGCGCCACCATGCCCAGCTAACTTTGTATTTTTACTAGAGATGGGGTTTCTCCATGTTGGTCTGGTCTTGAACTCCCAGCCTCAGTTGATCCACCTGCCTTGGCCTCCCAAAGTGCTCCCAAAGTGAGCTACTGTTCCTGGCCCAGAATGGCATATTTTCAAATATAAACAGACTGCTTTAAGGAATCAAAGTTGACTTATAGAGCCAACACAGCACCTGTACAGGATTCCTGACCTGTGGTAAGTAAAGAATGTCACTTTCTGACAGGCCAAGAAGTCCCAAGTTATCCTGGGATCTCAAGGTGAGGAATTCACCCACTTAATACAGGTATTGGCACCTAGATATTGGTTGGGCTCAAGACTTTTTAAAAAGTCCAACCTGAGATTCCATATGGAATAAAATTTGAGCAAAGCCAATTTTTAAAAAGGCCTGTATGGAAAATAATTATTCTTTTTTATTTTTTTTTTTTTTTGTGATGGAGTCTTGCTCCATCACCCAGGTGGGAGTGCAGTGGTGTGATCTTGGCTCACTGTAACCTCAGCCTCCTGGGTTCAAGCAATTCTCTGACCTCAGCCTCCTGAGTAGCTGGGATTACAGGCACCCACTGTCACACCCAACTAATTTTTGTATTTTTAGTAGAGACAGGGTTTCGCCATGTTGGCCAGGCTGGTCTCAAACTCCTGACCTCAAGTGATCCACCTGCCTTGGTCCCCCAAAGTGCTGGGATTACAAGTGTGAGCCACTGCACCCAGTCAGAAAATAATTATTCATGCTAACTTTATGTAAACACTCAGGCCAAGTATAATAAGACTAACATTTATTTTGCAAATAAATTTGTCCTACTATGATTTGTCTTTAGTAAAAACGGGATCTGGAAAGAGAAAAACATGTTTCAGAAAAAATCTATAGTACACCCACTGTTAGATTCTGGTCTTGTCTACTGTTTTTAAGTTTTTATTATTTTCTGCAATGTGGACTAAATCCTGGAATTTTTCCAGGCTACAGGTCCCCAAACTAATGCTTTCAATTTTTTCTTTTGTATTTCTGACTTGGACTCAATAAAATAACCACTATCCTGGGGCCCTGCAAAGCTAAAGCTTATTCCTTGTAATGCAGGCAAGAGGAAAATATGTCAGATTGCCACCAACTTCCTCCTCTATAACCAAAGATTCTTTGAGTCTAATGTCTGGATAAATTGTGCCAGTGTTAACCTTTGTTTTTCTTCTGTCTCTATGGAAATGCCTTTCATTAAGAATCTGTTAGCCTTCATGATATACAGAGGCCTAGCCCATCTGCAATGCCAACTCCTGATAGGGGAACCAGCTGTTAAATGAACTGATCTAGTTTCAGGACTAGGACACTGACTGAAAAGATATGAGACGGTATATCTCTATTTGCTCTTCCTTGTTTATCCCAATCTGTCTTTTCTAAAGACCTATAGTCTACTGTTCATTTAAGTGCTGCACTGACCACTTAAGTGTGTGGTTTTTCTTTATGCAGTGGGCAGGAAGAACCACTTCAGGTGGTTACAGTTCCCTGACTTTTGGACTCCAGCAT
>NW_016817272.1:307040-313615 GCF_001698545.2 Rhinopithecus bieti | reverse complement strand
CCGAGCACCAGGGGCCTCATTATCCGTACCAGGTCTCTATGCTACACCATGTCCTGTCGATGGATGGGATACCCTGTCAGCATCAACTCAGAATGAAACTTTTCTTTCCCGGCGTTTTACATCTTATTTGAATGGGAAAAGAACTTTACTGTGACCCACATTCTCTTGGGTTTATAGTTTTTAAAAGTTTCTATTTCCACAGAGATGTTTACTAAGCTGAGTATAGCTCCAAGTGACAGTAAGATCTTCAAAGCAGATGTGAGTCTAAAGCTATCTAGAAATGTGGCATGTAAGTGACTGGACAGCAGGTGACAATAGCCTGCTTTTAAAGTGCCAAAACATTCACTTCATGAAGAGCACAGTACAGGAAGAATTTTATCAGAAATAAACACTATTTTGTGGAATAATAATGTTTTTAAAATTCTTACTACTCTGTAACTAAACAAAAGTGTTCAAGAGATTGTTATATTTGTGGCTTGATCATACTCGCCCACCATATATTTCAGTGACACATATGGTATTAAGACAACATTGTTAAATACTGAGTCCTGAGTGAAAAATAGTTCTGTGACATAGTATTTACAGCTTTGCTCACAAGGAAACTAAAATAATTGTTGATTATAGAATGATTATCCTATGAATGTGTGCTCCATGGTTTGAATTCAGTCAGGATTTACAGAAAATGTTACTTTGTAATAATTTAGAAAATGGTTTAATCGTTTGTGAATATATATGAAATTCACATACTCACCTTTAACATTGTTATATAAATTTAGGACAGAAAAGTTCTAAGCATCTTATGTCGATCTTATCAGGAAATTATATGAAATGAATGGTAGGCTGACATTTGCAATAGGAAGAACTCAGTTCTTAGCATAGCTTTCTGCCAGAATTGGGATCTTCTTTATTTCTGTGGGTTTCACTCTCTTGAAACAACTGTAAGTTGCTGGAACATAAAAATAATTTTCATAACCTTTTTTCTCCAAGCTAACAATGAGCCTTGATGCGAGAGTTCATTTTTCCCTAGACCACCACGTAGAGCCTGAATATGTGAAAGTTGCAGAGGCTTTGTGCTGTAGAGTGTTGGGAGAGCTCCCTGGATTTGCATAGCTCTAACAGTGTCATGTTTGGGTCCATGCTGTTTGCAGAGTAGGCAGAGCACTGTTTTACCCACACAAGAAGGGATACGAAGGCAAATTCAGGAAGTATGGCAATGAACTTTGCACACTAAACAAAACAGCAGACATTGAACTGACTTCAGGTCACTTGTGAGCACTCAGACTGAGAGGTGGGGTGCAGAAGAGGGGGTGCTGGATTTCCCCGTCTGGACCTTGACTTGCCATTTATTGTGTCTGTCACAGCAGGAGTTGAGTGGGAGGAAGTTATGAAAGTGACTCTCTCATCTGTTTTCCCACTCATCAAAACAACACTCTCCATCTAGTACAAGATCTAAGCCAGGCTGATGATGCACTGGCAGGAAACCTCGGACAGGGCCACTCTGCTTCAACCTTGACACAAAACAGAAGCTGTGCTTTCTGTCCCGACAGGGAAGCAAATGGGGAGTTCAGATAGGAGGGGAAAGTGAAGAATGACTAATATTTACCTAGTGTTTACATTTAGAGTAGGAAGTTTCTTGACAAAGCTTTCTGCCAGGTTTGGGACCTTTCTTATCTCCTTGGCCTTCACTCTCCATTTCAGTTGTGATCAGCCTGAAACCCCTGTAGACTGCTGGGACATGAAAGTCTGCCGGAATGGGGGAAGCAGATGGGGAACTCAGATAGGGGAGGAAGGGAAAGAGGGATCAATATTCATCTAGTGCTTAATCTGTGCCTGGCAGTTGGTGAGCACTATGTTTAAATGATCCCATTTACAAGTGGCTTAATTGTATAGCTTGATTATTCCTTAAATATTTGACACTGTGTTTATATTTAAACACTGAAATATATTTGCATGCAAGTTGTAGATTAGTTTTTAATTAACTACAGTTCTCTGTTTTCTTTTACTCCAATAATAGAGTTGACATAAAATACATGTATTTAGAAGGAAATTATTCACATTTTCACTAATGCTATTTGCAGATGGCTGGCCTGGGGAAACTTTGGGAAACTCAGATGAGGACTAAATAGTGTTGCACAAGGCACCCAGAGCTCCTCAAGACAGCTGTTTGCCCTCTCTTTTTCCTAAAAGCTGTTGAACTCAGGAAAACTGTGGGTCGTTCTCTAGTTTCTGTGTGTCTCACTCTCTGCCACCATGGGCCCTCAGTGTTGTAACAGTTCAGCCTTGACGTGTATGAGAAAAAAGGTAGAAAACCCATGTCCAGCCATATGATCATAGGTGTTCCATGTCAGCAGAAACCAGTGTCAGCAAGGGGGTGCAAAAAGTGTGCACTTGAACCCTCTTCATGGGAACTCTCATTGGCAAAACATTTCTAGGGGACAGTTTGATGAAGGGAAGGTAAGAAAACATTGTGCAGTCCTTTGGCAGAGTGATAATGCCGCTTCTGGAGCAGGGGTCCCCAAGCCCCCGGCCATGGACCAGTACTGGTCTGTGGCCTGTTAGGAACCCAGCCCCACAGCAGGAGGTGAGTGGAGAGTGAGGGAGCATTACAGCCTGAGCTCTGGCTCCTGTCAGATCAGTGGCAGCATTCGATTCTCATAGGAGCACAAACCCTATTGAGAACTGCACATGCGAGGGATCTAGGGCACATGCTCCTTACGAGAATCTAATGCCTGATGGTCTGAGGTAAAACAGTTTCATCCTAAAATCAGCCCCCTGACCCTCCAGTCCATGGAAAAATTGTCTTGCACCAAACCAGTCCCTGGTGCCAAAAAGGTTGGGGACCACTGCTCTAGAGGTTTAGCTTGTAGAAGGGAGCTCGGTACAAGACTGCTTATAGCTGCATTGCTTTATAATGGCAAGATGGGAGACAAAGTATCTGTCTCTAAAGAACTGGTTAATACATATGAGAACTAGAAGCTTTTCAAAACAATAGAGTAGGTCTTTATGCACTGAGATGGAAAAATGGTGCCACATTTTATTGTTCAGTATAGATAGAGTCCCAGAATAATTCCATTTTTATAAAAACAACTCAAGAGCATCTGTCAGGGTTTTCCAGAGGGACAGAACTAATAGGATAGATGTGGCTGAGTGCAGTGGCTCACACCTGTAATCCCAGCACTTTGGGAGGCCGAGGTGGGCGGATCACGAGGTCAGGAGATCAAGACCATCTTGGCTAACACAGTGAAACCCCATCTCTACCAAAAATACAAAAAATTAGCCGGCATGGTGGCGGGCACCTGTAGTCCCAGCTACTCGGGAGGCTGAGGCAGGAGAATGGCGTGAACCCGGGAGGCGGAGCTTGCAGTGAGTCGAGATTGTGCCAAAGCACTCCAGCCCGGGCGACAGAGCGAGACCCTGTCTCAAAAAATAAATAAATAAATAAATAAATAAATAAATAAATAAACAAACAAACAGATGTATATATGAAAGGGAGTTGATGAAGGAGTACTGACCCACATGATCACAAGGTGAGACCCCACAATAGGCCATCTGCAAGCTGAGGAACAAGGAAGCCAGTCAGAGTCCCAAAACCTCAAAAGTAGGAGAGCTGACAGTGCAGCCTTCAATCTGTGGCTGAAGGCCCAAGGTCCCCTGGCAAACCACTGGTGTAGACCCAAGAGTCCAAAAACGGAAGAACTTGGAGTCCGGCGTTCAAGGGCAGGAAGCATCCAGCCAGGAGAAAGATGGAGGCCGGAAGACTCAGCCAGTCTAGTCCTTCCACATTCTTTTGCCTGCTTTTATTCTAGCTTGCTGGCAGCTGATTAGATGGTACGCACACAGATTGAGGGTGGGTCGCCCTCTCCCAGTCCACTGACTCAAATGTTAATCTCCCTTGGCAACACCCTCACAGACACACCCAGGAACAATACTTTGCATCCTTCAATCCAATCAAGTTGATACTCAATACTGACCATCATGGTATCTATGTATATAATGATATCCGTGTCTATATATGTGTCTGACATTGGATAACAAAAGATCCAGTAGACACCAAATATTGTATGTTCTCACTTGTAAGTGGGAACTAAGCTACCAGGATGTGAAGCATAAGAATGCCATGGACTGTGGGGACTCGGGGGAAGCATGGGGTGGGGTGAGGGATAAAAGACTACACATTGGGTACACTTGACACTGCTCTGGTGATGGGTGCGCCAAAATCTCAGTAACTGCCGCTGAAGAACTTATCCATGTCACCAAAAACCACCTGTTTTGCAAAAGCTATTGAAATAATTTTTTTAAAAAAAAGGTCCAGCAGGATATATGCTGGATTATTTATAGAAGTCACCTCTGAGAAGTGCTATTGGAGATGATGGTGACTTTCACTTCTTAAAATGTATGTAGGTCTATATTTTAATACTTCTATAATGACTGATTACTTCTAAATTAAAGATGTTATTTAAAAAGGGAAAATGATGTACACCCAGGTACAGTGGTTGCCTCATGGTGGAGAGGGAGGGAGGAACTGCTACTAAACCTAAGAGGGACTTGTTGGGAACTTTTTTTCTCTTATTTAAAAATAAAAATAAAAAGGGAAGCAATTATGACAAAACTTGAGCAGTTGTCAATTCTCTATAATTTTCCAATATATTTTTCTGTTTTTTAAAATTCCTCAAAAGGTAGATAGCAGTATCCAACAGTTATATCTATAAAACTGTTATTGATTTAAAATAAATGGTACTGTTATTTTGAAGGACTTATTTAGGCAAATGTCGTATGATGCCAATTTTACTTATTCTGTTCTTTATAAAGATATATTGCTTTTGAGATTTAATTATGTGTTTAAGATGTATGCTCAACACTACCAGAATTTCTTTAAATTGATTCATTCTAGAATATCGACTGTCGAGTTTAAGATGGTTTGACCTACTGATTTTTTGACTTTGTGACAGTGTTAAGGCCGTATGCATTCAGTAGAAAGCATACTTCAAATACCCATACAACCATCTGTTTTTCAGTCTCAGTACAGCATTCAGTAAATTACATGAGATATTCAACATTTCGTCATAAAATAGCATTTGCATTAGATGATTTTGTTCAGCTGTCAGCTAATGCAAGTGTTCCTAGCATGTTTCAGGTGGGCTCGGCTAAGCTGTGATGCTGGGTGGATTAGGTGTATTAAATGCATTTCAACTTATAATGGGTGTATTGGAATATACCCCATTCTAAGTTGAGGAGTATCTGTACAATTAATGCAGCTTCCCTGTGAACTAAGCATATTTGTTCATTATAATTTTTTAAATCAACATTATACCTTTTTTCTGTGTGCTGGGCATGGTGCTAGATACCTGATCTCTCATAATCCTCACAACAAACCTATGTCATGGGTGTTTATTTCCTCATTTTACAAATGTGAAAACTAAGACCAAGGGAAGCTACCTGCCCAGAACCACATTCTTGGTAAGTAGCTGCAGCAGAGTTTAACTGAGGTGTCTCTTTCCGCAACACCTGGATATATGTATCTGCAGGTCTGATTCTTTCCTATAGCCACCTTTGCTGCATTCACCTTGTCCTAAAATGAGTCATGGCAGCTTATAAAAACTTAAAATAGCTATATGACAGGACTGTTTAAAAACTAGAGTAATTTAAGAGGAAAAAAGGAAATGAGATCAGGAATATAAGAAGTACCCTGCTTTATCTGCAGTTATATAATGCACATTGATTTTTAATGTGTACATTCATTTTTCTAGGCCTGGTTGCCGTATGCCAAATTTCAGAATTTGGGATGTCAAAGATCCTGCCAATGCTGGGAAAACTCCCTTATGTAACCTCTTGGTGAAGGATTCCAAACCTCACTGCACCACTGTATTCCAGAGCAGTGTTTACAAAGTCCTAGAAGTTGTAAAAGAATGACTGCTACATGAACTGCTGTCTATGGAGAACTACATCAGTAATGGTTTTAAAGTTTTGCTAAGTCATGTGTTGTTCATATCCCAAAAACTTTTGTAGGTAACTGTTTTCAAATAGAAAACGTTTTATTTGGTCAATTTGAATGTCATTTTAATTATAAAAATGACTTTTACCTTTATCAATTGGTTACTGTTTCAATGCACCCTTTAAAATTTGCTGTGCAAATAGTATATGCTTGTACTTGACTTTGATATTTGTGCTAAGGTGAGCAAAGCTACCTGTATAAAGAAAACACAATGGGTTGAGATAAGGGTGACATGAAAATACAGGACAATTCTGACTATGTAGGGGCTGATTTTATAGTGTAAGAACTTTTAATGCTTCTTTTTTCTGCCTCTCGCTGTTGTCTTTTGGACATTTCAGTGATTATTGAAAGTTCTTCGGTCACGTCAGCCCCTGTCATCAGCTTGAGTTACAGTAGATGGGGCAGACGCGGAGCGTTTGCTGTGTAGAACTGTCTGTTTTCCTTCCTTGTGCTCTTTTTGTTCTCTGTTCTCTTGTTAATGAAGCTTTTCCTGCCCATTATTAATCCAAACTCTTGGACCTTGTGGTTAGGAAATTCCCTTAACTTCCAGCCATGTGGCATTACCATGTCTCTCTCTCTCTCT
>NW_016817272.1:295071-306870 GCF_001698545.2 Rhinopithecus bieti | reverse complement strand
TGTATTTTCTCATTTTTTAGCATTATTCAAATGTTTATATTTTAATACCTTGAAACCACTTTAAAATTTTTTCATGTTTACTTACAGTTTTAAGAAAACTATTTTGAACAACCCCAAATATAGTGCATCTAGAAACTAATGTATATTTGAGTAGACATCATTTATAGTGGAACAGTAGACTGTAGTACATGGTAATTTTTCTTTTACTAGTAGGATACAATAAAACATGACTAATTTTGCTGTCAAAACATAAAGAATAATGATAAATGGAGTTTTATATTTTACTTTTAAGATTGCCTGTCTTTAATAAGACAAAGCCTTAAGCATTATGTTATAATTTTGGTTCTAAAAACCATTATTTCAGTATGCAGAATGAGTATATTTTGTCCTCCTCTTTAGTTTTTTTCTTCCTATTTATTTTATTTTGAAAATTTCTACACCGTCTTTGAATTCCTTGTATGAATTTTGTTTCTTAGAAGTTAATTTGTATGAAATGAGATTCTTCAAAACAATGAAACCTCATAGCTCTGAGAAAAGGTTTTAGGCTTTTAAATTCTAAGCAAACTGTGACTATGGCTGACTACACATTTAATTATCCAGCTTCTCTTTCTTAACCACAGGCAGATTCACCTCATTGTGGATTGTCCTTGAGACCTTAGTCCTCAGGGATGGTTTCTGGTGCCCACTCCTGGAAGCCGCTGTTCCCTTTCTACCTTCTTACCAGAGCCCAAGGGCAGGCCTGGTCTCGGGGAAGCAGCAGCTTGCCGACCTGAGTCAGCTGCAAAGCCCTCAGGAGTGCACCGCCCCCAACCCTGCCCCAGAGCCCAGAGTTGCCGCTCCCAGGGATGCTCCTTCCCTGGGAGTGTCCCAGGAGAGGGACTCTGGCAGTGTTCTTCAGATTTGTGGCCACTGTTTCTCATTTGCTGGTTGACTGTTTTATTTCTTAGGCTTTTGCTAGTTTTAGAAAATAGGGAAGCAGCCCATGATTTGTGAATTAAAAGCAATATTTGAGCGATGATGCACAACAGTCCAGGAAAAGGGGCAGTGGACACTTGAGGCTGAGGATGGGAGTCGACATGGGCGGGAAGAGGGAGGTGCGCTCTGCTTATCTGTGATTGTTGCTCACCTGAGTGTGGCTGATTGTGTACATCCAGCAGTTACAACTTTTAAAAATTTTACAGTTATTTTATATTTTTCTCACCCCCAGTAACTTCCTTCCAAATAAGTTCACATGTAATAAGTAGAAATACTGTATAGGAAAAAAGCATTAAAAATACTATTATAACTGCTTCATTTGCTGGGAACCATTAAAAGTAGTGTAAATTAGCTTTTTCCACAAGGATCCTTTGTAGCAGTGTTTATGAATGTAACTCCCAGAAAAATGTGGCTATATATTAGGGGAGCCAGTTTGGAGCAGAGGCCTGAAGGTCCCTGCTATGCAGCCGTGGCCACAGCTCACAGCACCAGTGCTGTGGAGCACCCGCACCTTTGATGGCAATGCAGAGTGGTAGCAGGCTCCATAGGCGTGACAAAACAGTATTAAAGCTCAGCGTTTTGCATACTTTTAGCATTTAAAAATATTTTTACTTTAGTGTGAGGAAAGTAAGGATGGGCAAAGAGGCGATCAAAATAGCTATAGCTATGACATTTTAGAAAACAAAGTTGGGGCCGTATTTCTTTAAAAAGATAAGCCTCTAAAATGCTTGGCTGAAAAGTATAGTGTTAAAATAGGCAGTGATATTAATGAGAAAATGAAAGTATGTATCAGGAATAAAGTGATATTGCATAGGAGTATTGTATTTTTATGAATTTTATGCCAGTTGTTTACATGTACTATATATGTTAAATAAAAAAAATCATTAAAAATGAAGGAAGTGTTTTTCTTGATTGTTATTTTCATTTCCACCTTGATTGTGATCAACTTCGGCCTCATTTTGTAGTCAAACAGCCATGAACTGGTTTGAGTCAGATGGCAGTCCTGAGAAGAGAGGGGGAGGGATCATTGGTCTTGTTGTTGGTAGTGGTAGGTACTGAGATTATCCAAACTTTTCCTGTGTTTATGGTAGAGTCACTTACATTCCTTTATCCTTTTCATTAAGGGACACAGTAATTCAAACTATATATTGGAAATAATTAAAGAGTTGCTAAAAGCTGCTTTAATGTATTTTAAAAATACATTGGTATCAACATTTTCTAAATTGTAGTTCAGTGTTTTTACTTAATACAAATATCAACTTCTTGGCTCATTCTCTATGTAGGTAAGACATTTCAGCTCTGTTCATTCCTGTGTAATTAATTTCTTAACACAATGACACCTTGATTCTGACATATTTGGGGAATGAGGTGTTCTAATACAGTGGTTCTCAAAATTAGCAGGCATCAGCAGCACCTGGAAGGCCTGTACATTGCTGGGCCCCATCACAGGGGTTTCTGATTCAGTTGGCCTATGGTGGGGCCCCAGAACTTGGATTTCTTAACAGTTCTCAAGTGGTGTCGATGCTGTTCGTCCAGGGACCATACTTGAGAGCCTCTGCTCTAATGGATGGGAACAGACTGGCTGGATGACTGGCCTCCAGGGGGCGCTCCATTTCTGACAGCACATCCCCAGAGCAGGTTGATGGACAATCTACCAGGAGCTGAATTTTACCACGTGCCTTCTTTGCCTGTTAGGGGGCGCTGCTTCAATGAAACTTGCAAGGAGCAAAGAACAGATTAGATAATTTTTAATCGGAACACTAATATGAGTTATAGATTATCTACATATTTTGAAGCTGCAAACTGCCCCTTGTTTCTTTTCAGTTCAGAGATGAAAAGGGAGTGAAAATCCTTGATATAGAACTTCCTTTTGTAGGATTGCTTTGTCTAGAAGACAATAGATAAATTCAGTGATGTGTGGGGATTGCAAAAATTCATTTTCCACTTTATTTTGTTTTGGCACCAGAAATCCGAATCTTCTTCCTTTATTAGAGGTCAGCCAATAATCAGCGCTAGGTCACAGATCGCTTGCTTCTCTCTTCTCCCTCCTTTTTCTCCTGCTCCCAACTAGAAGTTTCTAATGTGAATCAATAAAATTGTCCTCAATGCAGAAAAAGAGGAGCTACTTTTAAACTTCATTACATTCCTGAATTGGTCTTTATTTCACAGCATTGTGTCAGGACAAATACATTTTACATTAGAAGTTGAAAAGGATATTAAGGTATAAAAAGGTCTTGAAAACTTCCCTTTTACATTTCCTCCCATGAGAGAGATTGTAAAATTCTGAATGAATGTATAAGAGTTGAAGACTCGATTCGATTGTAGTGTAATTAAGAGACAGTTTTCTTTTTTTTGCAAAGAGATTAGGATAACATTGATACTGGCTCCACTTCCAAAGCAAGGTTTTCTATAGTTTTCTATACCCAATTATCTTTAACCCAAAACTCTAAGTATGCACAGTGTCATCAAAATGACTTTCAAATAAATGGTAGCACTACCTGGTATTCTGTTTCATGGGCATGTTCTTTTTAATGCAGCATAATACCATTTCGTTGATTTTTTAAGTACCTGGTGGGCTTTTTTCCTGTAGGCAAATTTAGTATCTTGGCAGGGGGAGTTGACTTTAGCAAACTTCAGCTCGTGTGGTGGTTATGCTGATTACACTGACACCCTTAGTCCTTAGGCATTTCTGAAAAATAGAAATGAAAATAAGAAATGACCATTGCTAAGTAGATTTGGCATCATGTCATGAAAACTGGGACAGAAAGATGCCTGCAGGCCACCTCTGGCTCTGCCCCTGCTGCTGATATCCTGCTCTTTGGCCAGGCTCCTCAGGTCTTTACTCTGGTATCCGCTTAGTGACCAGACTTCAGGTTCAGAGGCCTCCCTCTTGCTCTGGAAAATTCTCTTCCCAGAAGAGTACCATTTGGTAATTCCTCGAGCCCTTTACGTGGGTAACGAATTTGACTTTTTTGAACAAAGACTTCTATGGCAGTAATTCTCAAACTTCTCTGCACATTGGAATTACTTGGGGAGCTTCAAAAAATCCTGAAGCCTTTTTCCCACCCCTAGAGATGTGTGGCCTGAGATTTGGAATTTGTTTAAATCCCCAGTGATTCTAGTGCCCTAGGGCTAACATTTTAGAACTTGCCCTCCCTACTTCACCTCTGAATAACATCTCCACCCAAAGTAGGAATGGTAAGCAAATGTCTGTCATGTACACTTTATTAATCATGATTATTAATTTCTACAATTTTTCTAATGGCCCCTTGTGTTTTCTTTTTTTTTTTTTTTTCCTTTTTTTTTTTTTTTTTTTTTGAGTCGGAGTCTCACTCTGCTGCCCCGGCTGGAGTGCAGTGGCGCCATCTCAGCTCACTGCAAGCTCCGCCTCCCGGGTTCACGCCATTTTCCTGCCTCAGCCTCCCGAGTAGCTGGGACTACAGGCGCCCGCCACCACTCCCGGCTCATTTTTTTGTATTTTTAGTAGAGACGGGGTTTCACCGTGTTAGCCAGGATGGTCTCGATCTCCTCACCTCGTGATCCGTCCCCCTCGGCCACCCAAAGTGCTGGGATTACAGGCTTGAGCCACCGTGCCCGGCCAAGTAGACTCTTTAGGAAAGAATTCTGTCTTAAGTTATGGATGCCTGCCAATGGCAGGGAGAAGGGGGCGAGTGGCGGTGCAGGTGCCATGTATTTATAAACCCTGATTAGAATGTGAAGAAGAAATGGAAATAGAGCAGCAAAAGAAAAGAGTAAAATCACTTTGAAAATTTAATGTGTGAGGAATCATTTGTCTTCTCTGCATATGCTTTTTGCCGCTCCTGGAATACGCTTTTCTTAGTATATATTTCAGATGCAACTCAAATGTCACCTCCTCTGTGAAGCCTTCCTGACTGCCTGCCATTGGTTGAGTGCATTGCCTCCCACTGCCCACATGCCCATAACCCCATTGCACACATTTATCAGCATGACTTTCCCCCCACTCTGTTCTGTTCTTCATAAAAAGAACATGTCTTACTCCATTCTGAATCCACGGTGCCTCCTAGCACAGTTCCTGGAAATTAGTACTGCTTAATGATTTTTTGAAATAAACCATACTTTATTCAACAATGCAGTACATTCCCAGATGGCAATAAAAGTTATTTTTAGGACTAAAAGACAGTTTATGTTTTCCAGTCATGGAGAAGAAATAACAACGAAATGCAGGACATCCTCAGATGAGATAAATATGATAGGGGAAAATACCCCTGTCAAACAGCTGAACAATAATTAACCTCATAACATATCCTTGGTAGGTACTTTCAGATATGGCTAATGACCGTATGAATTTATTGGAAGGCAATATGATAACAATAGATACATAGGTCCGGGGGTGGGACTCATTGAACTGATTTCAATGTGTGGCTCAGGATACTATGGTGCTGAGCCATTGACACGTTTGCTGCTGAACAGGGAGCAAGGAACTCTGGTAATTTGATTAAAAGTCTGGGAAGAGGAATTTCCCAAAGGATGGGGAGAGACTGCTGTGTTATTATTGGTTGTAGATATTAGGCAAAACAGATGACAACAGTTGCACAATTAATATTGTCATAATAGAGACAACCACACTGGAATCCATAATCCATCCTTTACAAACTTAGTGAAATAGGTCATGTTTCTTGAACATCAGTTTCTTGTCTTTTAAAAGAATATGGCTTTTAGATAGTAATTAGAAACAAGAGTAATAGACAAATGAACAATCGCAGCAGAAAATTTTAATATACCTCTCCTTAGAAATTGAGATAATAAGCAAACAAAAAGATCAGTAAGGAAATGCATGATTTGAGTAATAAAAGCAATTTGACTTAACAGTCATATGTAGAACTGGACCCAACAAGTGAAGAATATACATTCTATTCAGGTATATGGGACATTTCCAAGAGTTGACAGTAGAACATGAGCTCCTGGCCAGGCACAGTGGCTCATGCCTGTAATCCTAGCACTTTGGGAGGCAGAGGCAGGCAGAGCTCTTGAGCCCAGGAGTATGAGACCAACCTGGGCAACATGGCAAAACCCTATCTCTACAAAAAATTAGCCAGAGTGGTATGCACCTGTATTCTCAGCTACTTGGGAAGATGAGGTGAGAGGATCACTTGAGCCCAGGAGGTTGAGGCTGCAATGAGCCGTAATTTGTATCACTGAACTTCAGCCTGGGCGACAGAGTGAGACCCCTGCCTCCAAAAAGACAAAAACTTGAACATGAGGTCCAAGAAAGCATGACTTTTTGGCCTATTTTGTTAACAGATGTAACCTAAGCATCTAGAACAGTACCTGACACATGTGGGTGCCCAATATTTGTTAAAGGAAATAATTGATCATACCTAGAGCCAAATGGCAATTCTTGGGGGTGGGGGGGAAACAACCTTAAAGATTGAAAATCCTTTCGTTGGAAATCAACACAAATGAAAGTTTTAAATATTAATTCATAATTTACGATGAAAATTTGAGAAAAAATAAAACAAGCTACAAATTGCATGTGGAATATGACTAAAGCAGTTCTAGAGATACTTTTTTTTTTTTTGGCTGTTAGTCTGAAATGCATTCATTAAGCTGAAAATCAATAAATATCTATATCAGGAATATAAGTAACAGAATAGTTCCCCCACCCCAATTTGAAGGGAATAATGAGCAGAAATTGATGAAACAGAAAACAAGTGGCTCAACAAAGTCAAAGTTGGTGTATTAGTGCTTTTTCACACTGCTGATAAAGACATACTTGAGACTGCGCAATTTACAAAATAGGCTTAATGGACTTACGTTCCACATGGCTGGGGAGGCCTCACAATCATGGCCGAAGGCAAGGAGGAGCAAGTCACATCTTACATGAATGTCAGCAGACAGAGAGCTTGTGCAGGGAAACTCCCCCTTATAAAACCATCAGATCTCATGAGATTTATTCACTATCACAAGAACAGCATGGAAAAGACCTGCCTCCGTGATTCAGGTACTGCCCAGCAGGGTCCCTCTCACAACATGTGGGAATTCAAGATGAGATTTGGGTGGGGACACAGCCAAACCATATCAGTTGGTTATTTGAAACCTTAATCAGGAGATAAGAGAAAAGGTATAAAAGATAAGGTATGGCAAATTACAGAAGCTGCAGAGGGTAAATAGATAATGGGGATATTGTAAACAAACTTTGTCAATACATTTGGACACTTTGATAAAATGTCTAAATTCCTAGAAAAAATAGAACTGATCCAAGAAGAAATAGAAATTAGAAATAACAGTCATCCCCTGGAAAGAAGTTGGATTAACAACTTTTTAAAATCTTCCCTTGAAGAAAACAATATATACAGTTTTATAAGCTTTTCCTACTGAACATTTAAGATACTGATTATTCTGGTCTTACACAAACATCCAAAGAATAGCGAATAAACTCAGTTCTTTAGGTGACTGCAACATTAATACCAAGAGCACAGTAGGGTCAATGCAATAAAGGAAAATTGCATGTCTATTGCAATCATTAATAAAACTGTAAACAAGAACCTAGTAATAAATTTAACAAGATATAAAAATATCAGTTCTCAAATTTATCTAAAGTTTTAATCCAAATTTCAGTAAGACGTATTATGGAGCTTGACAATGTAAAATTTTTGCAGGTAAAGAATAATCAAGATAAGTGAGAAGAACATGAGATAAGGGCATTTTTCCTATAAGATGTCAAGATTTATTACAAGATCTGTAGAAGTATTGGCACACTCGTATTTTAAAGATTGACTAATAGAACAGAATAGATGGCTTGGGAGCAAGTTGCATACATTTAATAAATGAGGCTGTGATAATTGATTATCCGTATCGAAAACAATGGTATTGAGCCCCTACTTCACATTATACACAAAAATAAAAGTCCCCAGGTGAATCAAATATCTAAACATGACAAGCAATATTGTAAAACTTAGAAGACAATATAGGATAATTTCTTTACCTTCTCAAGGAGATTTCCTTAAAGAAGGACTTCCTGAGACCCCCCCCAAAAAAAACACTCCCTATAAAAGATCAATAAATTCACTGTTATGGTAAATAACTTCTGGTCACTACAAGATATCAAAAAGAGAATGAGGTAAGTCATGACGTGTTCAAGATATTTGCAACTTGAGTACCTGACAGAAGATTAGAGAATAGAGAACTGCAAACAGTAAGAAAATGCAAAGAACCCTTTAGAAAAACTCCAAAGGCATGGACATTTCACCAAAAAAGAAATACAAACAGCTCATTAAAAAAACCTTAACCTGTTCATAATTAGGGAAATGCAGAATGAAACAATATTTATAACATAACATTGGCAAAATTTTTAAGTATTGAGAAATGTGGAATATCACGAACTCTCCTTTACTCCCAGTGGAGGGTAACTACTATGGAAATAAATGGCATTACCTAATAAACACAACCCAGCATCTCCACTCCTTAGATACATACCCCAGAAAAATTCCTATATGTATGCACCAGGAGACATGTTTAGGATGTTCACAGCTGCATTGTTCAAAAAAGCAGAAAACTCAGAAATCACTTGAATGTGTGCCTGGAGTAAATAGTAGAAAGGATAAAGACATTGAGTATAATCATCCAGTATGATCCTATTGAATATGTAAAATGGTAAAATAGCAATAGGCAACAACATGGATGACTGAGGAAGATGTTCTTAAGCAAAAATATGTACGTATAATTTGCAGAAGAATACATGTGATGTGAGTTTGTTTATAGTATCTTATTTATGAGACTAGCAGTGACTACATGGGATAATAAAACCACAGACTATTAGATGAAAGTGTTTGCCGACAAAATTGAAGCCAGTATCTTCTTTTTTATAAATGAAGAAACTGAGGCTCTGGGAGGGGAAGAGATTTTCCCAAGCTCACACTAATATTTAGTAGTAGAGTTGAAATTTAAAAATTGGTCCATGGGTCCTAACCAAGACACCCCAATCACCATGGGCTTGGGGATATACTGAATCTGCTCTGACACTTAGCTGCTTGAGCCAGCACAAGTCAATTACGTTCTTGAAGTCACATTGCCTCCTGAGTGAAATGTGTACAAGAAATAACGAGCATCTCATATGGCTGTTAGGATATTTGCATTGAAGAACTGTATGCAAAAGTTTATAGTCCAAATGTAATGAATCCTGGTTCTTTACATCCTACCCATGATAGCAGCAGAAGAGGAGTAGGCTGAAATGGTATGGTGTCATCAGCCAAACACACACCCAGGCAGGAAAGCACCATACTCCAATGACAGATAAAGAACCCAGGACTTCTCTGGGTGTGCTTACACACAGGAGGGCATACAGGTATTTCTAGTTAAGTGTGTTATGCCCCTTGACTTTTGCTTTTGATACTCATGCTGAATTTATTTCTATTTATTTCTGGTTCCAGATGACTAGACTTCCATGTTTCCTCCAGACACAGAGCTTTCATTATCACCCAAAGATCCCTGTGGGAACCAAAAGAATCTAACTGAACCAAGATTTCTGCCAGAATCAATTTCCTGAAGCCAGGAGGCTTTATCATTCACAGTCTGTGCAAAGGATTTTTTTTTTTTTTTTTTTTAAAGAAAAACAGACTCCTTTATTGATTTCTCCTTTTACCCTGCCTCTCCTTGCCCCTTATTTTGCCCTGACTTTGGGATCTCACCCTGCATGGAAAGGGATTGGCGGGCATATTCCTACTTTTGGGGACACTATGTGACACCATCTGTCAGCTCTGACTCAGGACCTTTTGCTTGGCCCTAAGCAGAGGTGTGGGAGGCTGGGGCTCTCTGATGCCCACACAGGGTCATTGGGAGGTTGGCCGAAGGATACCAAGCAGATTGCTGTTCTCAAATATGATTCCCTTGCCTATCCAGGTGTCTATAAACCCATCATTAGAAAGACAGTCTTTAAGACTCACTTCTAGTACTTTCTGAAAAAGAAAGCAAATTCCCCTGAAGGCATAACACACTAAGCCCCTCTCAATCAGCAGTGGAGAGAGGCTGGGCCAATGGAAAGGTCAAAGTTATGAGCCAGGTGCACCCGGCTTTAATTCTAGCTTGGCCATTTACTACCTGAAATCCTGAACTTCTGCGAGCCTCAGTTTCCTCGTCGGAAAGTACGGAATCAATACTACTTAGCTTGCAGGGTTGTTGTGAGAGGCAGGGACAAGAAACCCAATGCAATGCCCAGCACTCACATCAAAGGGATCCTATACACAGACACCATAATTGTCAACATCTTTGTGGAAAGTCTGCCTTCTTAAGGAGGCTGGATGGAGAAGGCACAGCGTTCTTCTTAATAGACATCCACTTTGATGTAGGTCTAATGTTAGGGAGTGATGTCAGGACTCTGGACACACTGTGTTCTGAAGCAGCAAACAGGCAGCAAAAAGACAGCTGAGCCCATGGGACAGGAGCAGCCTCTGTCCTGGCCAAGAACTGTCACTCAGCTCTCCACAAGTCAGGGGCACCGTCCCAACTGGGATGACTTCTGGGCAAGGCAAGGCCTCGACGGGTCCCCAGAGGAACAAGTGGCACACATGAAACTCGGGTCAGACCAGAGGGCATCTTAAGGCAGGGAAGAGGGGTGATGTGAAAGGAAAGGGTTAACAGGTAGAGCCTTCAATAAGATGTGGCATGCCTTCACTGGAGAAGCCAGGAGGATTTCTGACTACCAGCTCACAGGAAGAGAATGTAGACCAAGGACCATGAGGGGAACTTTGTAAGATTATGGAAACGTCATCATTTCCTTCTGATGTATTTCTGTGCTTTGCTGAAGGGTTCAGTGATTTGCCCAAAGTTATTTGAATCACCCCATAAGGGGCAGAAGCATGCCTCAAACCTCTGGTGGAGCTTTCATTTCTTGGGGAGACCTAGGCTTCATTTGAAGAACTGCCATTTAGGCTGCTTGACTGGAGAAGAACAAGACAGTACTCAGCTGAACAGCTTGCTGAGGAATGTGGGCTGGGAGAGGAGCTCGGAAAAATGCGTGGCAACCTGACGTCACTATGAGGGTCAAGAGGTGAGCAGGGCAGCGGGGCTGAAACACGCAGAAGAGAGCAGCCCAGAGTCAAACTCCTCAGACTGGGAACCAGGGGAGACTAAAAATCAGGGAACAATGGGAAACTGGCCAGAGCCAGAGTTCCAGGCCACCCTGGGAAGGCAAAGAAGCCCTAGAGCAGCGGAATCCAATAGACCTTTCTGCAGCAATGGCACATTCTACAACTGTGCTGTCGGTAAGCTGGGCACGAGCCACAAGTGCTTATCAAGCACTTGAAATGTGGCTAGTGTGATCGAGAAATACTTTTAATTGTATTTAAATTCAATTCATTTAAATTTAAGTTTAAATAGCCACATGTGGCTAGTGGCTACCATATTGGGCAGTACAGCCCTAAAGAGCCAGGCTGTTTAAATTTTGCATGAGCTGAGGACCTTGAACTGATTATATTTGATAGAGTAAGGGTGGACAGCTCCTGAGACTCAAGTTCAGGCAGGGAGGTCTGAGACCAATTGAGATGGATGTTTGTGCTGGAAATTCTAAGAACTGACCCACATTATTCGGAGAAAGAAGCCATTGTTCCCTCCCATGCCTCCCTGCTTCAGCCTTTGCCTTCACTGAAGACTTGGCACTTGGCATCTCTCACTCATTGGTCAGGTGACAGGTGTTACCTGCCCAGTAACTAGTCCTTATCCGCTCTTCCTTCCGCTCAGCTGGGAATCCTTCTCTGTGCTCCCCTAGTGCCTGCAATACCTCACTTGTAGTCCCCTCTTTACTTATCTGCTTGACTAGCTTCACCCTGCACATAGTAGGTCCTCAGT